>NW_026057578.1:32921758-33205880 GCF_023721935.1 Panthera uncia | reverse complement strand
GACCTGAATGTGAGACATGAAACCATCAAAACACTAGAGGAGAAAGCGGGAAAAGACCTTTCTGACCTCAGCTGCAGCAATTTCTTACTTGACACATCCTCAAAGGCAAGGAAATTAAAAGCAAAAATGAACTATTGGGACCTCATGAAGATAAAAATCTTCTGCACTGCAAAGGCAACAATCAACAAAACTAAAAGGCAACCGACAGAATGGGAAAAGATATTTGCAAATAACATATCGGACAAAGGGCTAGTATCCAAAACCAAACTCCACACCCAAAAAAACAAATAATCCAGTGAAGAAATGGGCAGAAAACATGAATAGACACTTCTCTAAAGAAGACATCCAGATGGCCAACAGGCACATGAAAAGATGCTCAATGTCGCTCCTCATCAGGGAAATACAAATCAAAACCACACTCAGGTACCACCTCACGCCAGTCAGAGTGGCCAAAATGAACAAATCAGGAGACTATAGATGCTGGTGTGGATGTGGAGAAATGGGATCCCTTTTGCACTGTTGGTGGGAATGCAAATTGGTGCAGCCACTCTGGAAAACAGTGTGGAGGTTCCTCAAAAAATTAAAAATAGACCTACCCTGTGACTCAGCATTAGCACTGCTAGGAATTTACCCAAGGGATACAGGAGTACTGATGCATAGGGGCACTTGTACCCCAATGTTTATAGCAGCACTCTCAACAATAGCCAAATTGTGGAAAAAGCCTAAATGTCCATCAACTGATGAATGGACAAAGAAATTGTGGTTCATATACACAATGGAGTACTACGTGGCAATGAGAAAGAATGAAATATAGCCTTTTGTAGCAACGTGGATGGAACTGAAGGGTGTTATGCTAAGTGAAATAAGCCATACAGAGAAAGACAGATACCATATGTTTTCACTCTTATGTGGATCCTGAGAACCTTAACAGAGACCCATGGGGGAGGGGAAGGAAAAAAAAAAGAGGTTAGAGTGGGAGAGAGCCAAAGCATAAGAGACTCCTAAAAACTGAGAACAAACTGAGGATTGATGGGGGATGGGAGGGAGGGGAGGGGAGGTGATGGGCATTGAAGAGGGCATCTTTTGGGATGAGCACTGGGTGTTGTATGGAAACCAATTTGACAATAAATTTCGTATATATAAAAAAAAAGAAATTCAGGGTGATCTGAAAATATGAAGCTTAAGATTGTATGACGCGATTAATTTTTACCCTTTTCTGCTATTTTTAAAATTTTGTGTGTTAAAATCAACCCAATTTCCCTCACTGGGTGAATGGATAAAAAATTGTGGTATGTTCTTATAATGGAATACTATTAAGCAATAAAAGATGAGCTGCTAATAAATGAAGCAACATGGGTGAACCTCAGATGTATTACAAGAGAAACAGTTGTACATTGTATGATTCCATGTACATGATCTGGGAAATTTTAAACGATAGGAAAAAAATGAGATCAGTAGCTGCCAAAGGCTGGAAACAGGTGAAGGGAATTAAACGTAAAGACAGTAGGGAATTACTTAACATAATAGAATCATTCTCTATCCTAATTGTGATAGAGGTTACATTACTATAAGTACATGCTCTATTTTGTCAAAATCATAGAGTGGCACAGAAGGGTAAATTTTACTATATATAAACTACACATCAATAAACTTTATTTTCAAAATTGTTCTTGGTGAAAATGACATTTCCTTCTAATTTTCATTAAAAGAACAGCACACCACCTTTATTTTTCTTCCTGGAATACACTGTGATGCCTGTCTGCTATGAGGTGCTATGGCCCAATGTTCCTTCTGAGTTACAGGTGTTACATGTTTCTTCGATTTGGTGACATAAAAGGAAGTAAAGGTCATAGACTTTTCTTGCAACAATAAGGGATATTTCTGTTGAAGACCAACCTGCTAGTTACCAACACAACATAATTAAATTTTTGAAATATTTTCCTTACTGTTCTAAGGTCTTTTAGTTTTAACTAACAGAAATCTGTTTTAAATTAGAGTTAGGAAAAAAATCATAAATCTAATAGGACAAAACATGAAAGCCACAGTATGACATGATGGTTAGAAACCTATTTAACTGGCCTGGAGTCTCCAAAGAGATCAATGATATTCTGGTGTTTTTAAAACATGGTGTAAATTCTTTGGTACTATTCCTATTAAAAGTGGGTGGTCTGGGGCTCCTGGGTGGCTCAGTTAGTTAAGAGTCTGACTTCGGCTCAGGTCATGACCTCACAGCTTGTGAGTTGGAGCCCTGCATCGGACTCTGTGTTGATAGCTCAGAGCCTGGAGCCTGCTTCGGATTCTGTGTCTCCCTCTCTCTCTCTGCCCCTCCCCCACGCATGCTCTGTCTGTCTGTCTGTCTGTCTCTCTCTCTCTGTATCAAAAATAAACATTAAAAATAAAATAAAATAAAATAAAATAAAATAAAATACAATAAAATAAAAGGTGGGTGGTCTGTGTCCCCTCTTCTGTGACTGCTTTGATCCATATAGTACAGCAGAAGGGACACAGTGTGACTTCTGAGGCAAAGTCAGTAAAGGGCTTGCAGCTTCTACAATGTAGTGCTAGAACATTTGGTCATGGAATTCTGAGTCTAACTACCCTAAGGCCACCATGTTGTGAGGAAGCCCAACCCACATGGGATGACCATGTATAGGTGTTCCAGTTGACAATCATAGCTGAGTCCAGCCTTAGGGTCATCCCAGCTTAAGCAACAGATATGAGAGTGAAGAAATCTTCAGATGATCCCAGCCCCCCAGCCATTTAAATGCTGAGGCATCAGGCATCATGGAGCAAACATAAGCCCTCTTCATTGTGCCCTGTTCTTTTTTTTTTTTTTTTTTTTTTTTGATCTGTTGTATCTGTTATCATAATAAAATGGTGATTGCTTAAGGGAATTAAGTCATTAAGTTGTAGGGTAATTTTCATGCAACAGTAGATAACTATGTACAGGCAAGGGATGAAACCAAACCACACCAAAACAAACAACAGCAAAAATCAGGGACTATTTTAGAATAAAGGAGACTAATGAAACCTGACAACTAAAGGCAATACATGATCTTGACTGCATCCTTGAAGCCACAAATAACTCTAAAGAAAATATTAGAGACAAAGGGAGACGTTTCAAAATAAAAACTTGTTGGGGAAAAAAGAAACAACATTAAAATAAAAATTACAAGAGAGAGAGGAGTGAGCACCCTTAAGCTCTGGAGTCATCCCCCTGGGTTCGAATTGTTGCTCTTCTAAGACCATAGGTAAACTCTCACTTTAAATACAGGGTCACTAAGAGTATGTAGTCCTCTGACTTACAGGGATTGAAAGAAATAGTATATCGTATGTAAAGTGGGTGGAATAGTTTCCAGCTCAGTAATGCTTGATTAGAGTTATTACTAATAGTGACTGTTTTCAACACAAGAAAAGTCATTATGATTCTAAGCACCTGCTCCCTGTACCCCTTTCAGCTTCTCTTTCTGTGCCTGCTTTAATCTCCCCTCGACTTTGCAGCATGGCTTGCCCTCCTTCTGAATGCCTGTGTCTAGCATTGCTCTCCTGTCTCTTTTGAGTTTCCCTGTCCTCTGTTCAAGCAACAGGTTCAGATGCTTTCCTGTCTCTCAGTCTCACTCCTAGATACCAGGGAGAGATAGTCTGATTTGATCTGCGGTCACATAAACACTCAGATCCTACCGGCTTTAGAAACAAGTTGAATAGTGTTCTGCAGTAGAAAGATGTCTGTTGAGACCCACCATCTCTTAGAAAACAGCCCTAAGAGAGGGGAAATGGGCTCGGCAGACTCCTTCTTAATTAAAAGACAATTTTAATATAGACCGATTGTGGAAATAAAATTATTTTAATTTCAAGGCCATGGAAACCATTTTAATTGCAAAAATTATAATTTTATCTGATGTTTACAATCTTAAAAGATGACCTGGTGAAACTGGGAAAGCAAGGCTGGAAGGAGTATCTTGACCTTCTAATTCTGCCAATTTTTAATCATTTGCCTTGCAAAAAACTGGTTGTTTAGAAAGTGTTGCTTATCTTCTCTGATGCTTAGTAGCGTGGAAAAGGGCAAAAGAGAATGTACTGGTGACATCATTTTATGTCTTATGAAACAAATGTATTTCTGGATCTAAGTTATTGTAAAACAATAATAAACTAGAATGATCTCTTAAAAATATTTTAAGTGCACAATATATTCTTGTAAAAATAAGAATATATTATTGTAAAATTTCCAGTAAGGCATAGGCTGCAGAGATAACTTTGATAGTCACAAATCAGATGTGTACAAAAATAAGTCTCTATTTTACCACTGTGCATATTTTCTTGGTCTCTGATGGTCCATTTTCACTCATCACTGGAAAACTTAATATAGTTACTTCTGGTAGAATTGCTAGATTGAAAAGTATAAGGGTTTAAAATTTTAATTATATAGCCAAATTACCCTCCAACATTTTAAGAGTCCTTGTCAAATTACCAATTCACACTCCCACTGGCAACGAATGAGAACATACATCTCCCCACATCTTTGCCAAACTAGATGCTTCAACCTCTTTGCATATGACAAATGTCACTTGAGTTAAAATCTATTGTGGTGATGATCATTGAGTTTGAACACCAAGCTTTGTTTAATTGTCTTTTCGTATTTGTTTTCAGTGAATTGAATGTATTGATTTGTAGAAGCTCTTTATATTTTTTAAATGTGTATTATTTTTTTATTTTTTAATGTTTTATATTGAGAGAGAGAGAGAGAGAGAGCATGAGCAAGAGAGGGATAAACAGAGAGGGGGAGAAAGAGTCCTAAGCAGGCTCTGCACTGTTCAGCACACAGAGGCCGATGTGGGCCTTGAACCCACAAATCATGAGATCATGACCTGAGCTGAAATCAAGGGTTGGACGCCTGACTGAGCCACCCAGGCACCCCTTTAGAAGCTCTTTAAATGTTCTATATATTAATCGCTTTTTTTGTTTTATATTGTGATGAGATGTTTTCAAAAATGATGTTTTTGAACCTAAAACAAATGAACAACTTTCTCCACAAGGGGTGGAGAAGATGGGTGGGGATTTGTAAGAGATTTCTGAAGAGAGCCTCTGTCCAGTGTGAGTACCATCCCTGCCCCACCTCTTGTCCCATGTGAACTGGAATTATCCTCTCCTCGCTCACACCTAGTGAACAATGTTCTCATGGGGTTGGGGAAAAGTGGACTGCTGGTTGTCCCTTGCTCAAGATGTCTAGAAGATGCCAGACTAGTGAAAGATGGTAAAGGGTTGTATCTTGGAAGTAACTATCTTCTCCTCACAGTGGGTCCAGGAATGTGGGTGTCTTTCCTAACTGTGCCCTCACACTATCTAAGAAGATGTGGGGACTCTAACAGTGGAAGTCTGAAGAGTGGTTCACCAGTTACCAGAGGCATGACCCAGAGAGACAAGAATGCTATGGTTAGGGTTTAGATGGGTCACTTAGGTCTCTAAAGACCCTACTAAATTTCTCATGAGAGTCACCTTCAAACATTAGCCAGGCCCAGAGGACAAGAAGTCAGTTGTGACAAAGACTATCCTCAGCTAAGCATAAATCTTCCTGCTTTATCCCTTTACCTCTACTTCATTCTCCCCACCTCTGACCACCAAGCAGAGTCCAAACCCACAGCTAGCAAGAGGTTATGAAGTGAAAAGAGATAAAGAACAAACGGAAACCACCCACATCCCCTTCCCTAAAGGCTAGGAGCCTGCAAAATGCAACACAGAGCTGGAGAGAAGGAGGAGAAATCTTATCTTAGAATGAAGTTTGAAGTGTTGATTAATATCTTGAACTGAAATGAGGGTATGTTTTTGACTTAACATGAACTTAGCACAGAAAAGACATGGGCCTATTGAAGGTTCCTCTACTTAAATAATTTGTAGAATGTCAGCTCAGAGGCAAAAGTAGAGTCACTTTTTGTTATGTTCCAAACATCAAGGATTGGTTAAAACACATTGCAGATATTTTTTCCCTGGCCTGGCTTTCTTTATGCTATAATGCTTTTGACTTTGTTTATGTTATAATATGTTTATAGACCTTCTCAACTCTAACTTATCAAATCCATCTATTATTAGAAGGGCCTTCTTATCCTATCCTAAGATTATAAATATATTCACTTTTTTTTTTAACTCACATCCCATATTTTAGTTTCCTACAACTGGTTTTGAGATGCATCTGGAATTCATTTTGTGAATATTGTTGTGGTGTCAAGCCTCTCTGGAAAATTGCCCTCAGCTGGGAAGAGCTGCCTCACTCGAGGTCACATCTCTTTCCCCAGGGGCAGCCCACATCCAATGATTGATTCATGTGGTACTAGAACATGAGGGCTCCCTGACCACAAGGCTGACAGCTCCAAAGGATACCCCGGCTTCAGAATTCCCCTTCTGATTGGCTGAGGCCACTGAGACTAGATGGCAACCCAGCTTGTCCCTTTGCCCATTGACACTTCCTTCACATTCTCCTCAGGTATTGATCTACAGAACAACTCCCCAGTAAACTTCCTGTCAACCAATCTCTGTCTCAAAAACTCTTTCCTCAGGAACTTGATTTGCAACCTTCACTAGTTAACTATTTGAAGTAGTTAACTGGAATCTATTTTTCTTCCGAGTGCAGAATTCACAATCTCAGTACATTTTGTTGAACAATTAATCCTTTCAAAATGTCACCTTTATCGTACACTGACTTTTCCATTAAACAAAGGTCTGTTTTTGGTCTATTCAGTCTACCTGACTCCTTAGTTATATTTTTCTGAAATTATTTCCACACTCTTTAATTCTGTAGATTCATAAAAAACTCTTTATCAGGCAAAGAAAGCTACTCATTATTATTTTTTAAATAAAAAGTATATTGGCTGTTCTTTTGTTGATATATGTATTTGTTTTTCCTCTTCAAGGTGAAATTTAAATGTATTTTCTCTAGCCCAGATAAAAATTCTGATGAGGCCTTTATTTATTATTGCATTGAATTTAAGGAATAATATGTGGAGAATTGAAATATTTATAATATTGAATTGTCGCATCTAAGAATTTTGAACATTTCTCTATATGTTCATGCATTATTTTCCCTTTTGTAGAGGTTTCTTACATATATTACACTTATCTCTTGGTAGGTTTGTTTCTAGATGTTTTAGAATACTTATTACCATTTATGAAAGGTATTTGAGATTTGTAGGTTAATCTTACATCTGATTTTGTTAAATTCCCTTATGAGTTCTAATAATATTTTAATTTATATTCTTAGATTTCCTGGGCAGATAACATCATTTGCAAATAATGCCAGTTTTGTCTTTTCCTTTCTAGTTGTTATATTTAGTTTCTCTCTTGTTTTATTGCATTGGCCATGATTGCCAACACCATGACAAGGATAGCAGCTACCTCGTGTTGCCTAAGACTTTAATAGGAATTCCTC
Organism: Panthera uncia; assembly: GCF_023721935.1. NCBI lineage: Eukaryota > Metazoa > Chordata > Mammalia > Carnivora > Felidae > Panthera > Panthera uncia. Next base: position 33,198,463 of record NW_026057578.1, on the reverse strand, counting down.
TTATATTTTATGAATAATATGATTTTTGCTGGAAGTTTCTGATAGTTACCAAATACCTATTTAACGCTGAGTCTTAAGGATAAGTGTTCCATGAGTAAATGGTAAAATAACAATAAAATGAGATGTACCTGAAAGTCAGAGAGAGGGTCTGACTGCCCTGAATAGGTGGCTTCTAGCCAAAAAGAACTACTGCAGGAACCAGATGGCAACTTGAATGAACCAACTAACTAACTAAATAAAGGGGTGTCATGAGATTCAATTATAAGACATAAAAATCTTTTGGGAACCAAACAAGTGTCAAATTTTATGACTCAGGGGAGATATTGATAATGGAGAGTAGACACTGCTGAGCCCAGATACATTAGTCAGGAAGACCCTGAGTAATAGTACTATTAAACACAAACAAAATTACAAAGATTTTGAAAATCATGAAGTAAACCAAAATCTAACATGCTATTAACTAGTAAGAACTCCAAGTAGAGATAAAGAAACAGAGAGGTAATAAATAATGGAATTTATTGTGAGTGAAAGAAAAGGTCTTCAGAGTTAAAAGACTGAATGAGTTCCTCACAGAGCTGATGAAATAAGAGAACTGGTATATACCCTTGCAAAATTCCTCAACTTCAAAAATAAATATTTAGACAAGACTTAGGAAAGGAAGAAAGTATTCTTTTTAAGAAAAGGAGAGATATTCATTTTGGCACTATAGCTCCAAGGCAAACAAAAATGTAAGGAACTTAGTTTTATGATATAATATAAGGAAGGAGAATTTAAGATTCAAAGCACTAACAGGATAAAGGAACATTATGTGACATAAAAGGCACAATTACTGAAGAAGGTATAAAGATGATAAATCAATGAATATGGCAGTTAAATATGCAAAAGTAAAGCAATTAGAAATGCATGAAGACCATAATAAAAAGTAGAACTATGGTGAGATATTATAAATACTACTTGAAGAATCGGTCAGTTGGTGTCCGACTTTGGCTTAGGTCATGATCTCACAATTCATGGGTTCCAGCCCCACGTCAGGCTCTGTGCTGACAGCTCAGAGCCTGGAGCCTGCTTCGGATTCTGTGTCTCCCTCTCTCTCTGTCCCTCCCCTGCTCACACTCCATCTCTCTCTCTCTCTAAAAAATAAAGAAACATAAGAAAAAAAATCAGTAAGCCCTTGAACAAGGAGTAACACAATAAAAAAAATTGATTTCATGATACAGCAAACATTTACATGGCGAGCATGTGCAATTTTCTCATATGTATGCATCATTAATAAAAATTAATGATAAAGGTGCCTGGGTGGCTCAGTCAGTTGAGTGTCTGACTTCAGCTCAGGTCATGATCTCATGGTTCATGAATTCAAGTCCTGCGATGGGCTCTGTGCTGACAGCTCAAAGCCTGGGCTTGCTTTGGATTCTGTGTCTGCCTCTCTCCCTGCCCCCCCCCACCCCCCCCAAAATAAATAAACATTAAAAAATAAAAAAAATTAATCATATGGTTGACCTCCCAAAACTAAAAGAAACAATTTTATAAGTCACATCTTCTCAAACTCTAAACATAAAAAAATCTAAAAACTGAATAATTGAAACTATTAAACATAATACCAAATGACCTGTGAGTTAACTAGGAAAACAAAGTTAACATGAAAATCTACATATAAAGGACTATAAAAAGAATACTTCACATTAGTTGAGACATAGCTAAAGTATAACCACAGGAAAATACATATTCTGAAATACCTTTATTATCAAGAGAAGAAGAGAATAAAGAAAAAAAATCTGTATTTCAGAATCTTAGTGTATGCTAGAAAATGTTCTGTGTTCTTTATGCATATTAAATTATTTAATTCTCAAAAAGATCTTATGAGGTAGATATTATCATCCCTATTCTTTAGATGAGGACACTGAGGCACAGAAAGGTTAAACAGCCTGACAAATGTAACACAGCTAGCAAGTGGTGGTACCAGTCTTTAAAACCAGTGAAGTCTGGGGTGCCTGGGTGGCTCAGTTGGTTACACAGCGACTTCGGCCCAGGTCATGATCTCACAGTTTGTGAGTCCGAGCCCCTCGTTGGGCTCTGTACTGATAACTCAGAGCCTGGGGCCTGCTTCAGATTCTGTGTCTCCCTCTCTCTGTCCCTCTCCCGCATTCACGCTGTCTCTCTCTCTCTCTCTCTCTCTCTCTCTCTCTCAAAAATAAATAAACATAAAAAATTAAAAAAAAAAAAACAGTGAAGTCTGGTTACCCAATATGTTAAACTCGTCTTAAGATGAGTTGGGAGAACACATTACTACTCATCCATAACAAATAATGAAATCCTGCCATTTGCAATAATATGAAAGGATCTAGAGAGTTTAATGTTGAGAAAATAAGGCAGTCCAAGAAAAACAAATACCATATGATATCACTCATATGGAATTTAAGAAACAAAACAAATGAGCAAAGGAAAAAGAGAGAGAGGGAGACAAACCAAGAAAGAGACTCAAGTACAGAGAACAAACTGATGGCCACTACTAGAGGGGACGTGGGTGGGGGATGGGTGCAAGAAATGAAGGGGATTAATGAATACACTTACTATGATGAACACTGAGTTATGTATAGAATTGTTTCTTGTTTTAATTTTTTAACATTTATCCATTTTTGAGAGAGAGAGAGAGAGAGAAAGACACAGAGCATGAGCAGGGGAGAGGCAGAGAGAGAGAATCTCAAGCAGGCTCTGAGCCCACATGCAGGGGCTCCAACTCAAAACGTGAGATCATGACCTGAGTTGAAGTCCCATGCTCAATTGACTGAGCCACCCAGGCGCCTCAACATATAGAATTGTTGAATCACTATATTGTACACCTGAAACTAATATAACAATGCATGCTAACTATACTGGAATTAAAATTTTTAAAAAAGAAGTGGAAAGAATATAGACATCAATGAAAATGGAGAGAGGTAATGAAAAAATGATATATAGTGAAATTTTAAAAACAGAAATTTAAAAATATAGCATAATGGATGAACAAATCCTAGACCTAAAGTATTGAAAATATATTTTTCAAAATTTCAATATGTATAAAATATTTAAAACATGTAAAATAAATATGATTAGTAGATAAAAAGTAAGTAAAAAACATTCCCCCAGAAGAATGATAAAGAAGGTATGTAGGTGTGAAGAGATGAAAGAAATGAAAAGAAATAGCATATGTAATCCTGATATAATATTTGAAAATTTAGAAAAAATGCATGCTTTTTTTAGAAAAATGAAAATTAATGAAATTGACCTCCAAATATGTAAAACACATGAAGAGACTAATTGCTTAAGAAGAGATTGAAAGCCAAATTGTCTTTAAAAAACATGAAAATAGTACCCAAACTAAATGACTATTGTTTTTCAGAATAATCTTAACATTATCTCCTTAATACAGGAAAAATCTTGGAAAGCTACCTCTCTTCATTATATAAATTTAGGATATCAAACTATACAGTATACACTAAGAGGAGCGTCTGGGTGGCTCAGTTGGTCAAGCTTCCACTCTTGATTTCAGCTCAGGTCATGATCTCAGGGTCATGAGATCAAGCCCTGAGTAGGGCTCCGTGCTGAGTGTGGAGCCTGCTTAAGATTCTCTCTTTCTCTCTCTCTCTCTCTCTCTCTCAAAAAAAAAAAAAAAGTATATCTATCAAAAAATAGGGTGGGTTTCAGGAATACTTGGACAGTACAGTATCAGAAAAATCTCTCCATTTATTATTATATTAAGTCAACAAATTAAAGGGAAAGCAAAAACATTTCACATAGATATTAAAAAGAGATTTGAGGAAATTCAGCAGCCATTGAAAATAAAAACATAAATAAAGTAGAGAAAGAAGCTAATACTCTCAAACTTCAAAAACTCACGGACACCATTCCCACTCACGAAGCACTAAATCTATCACTATTAAAATAGTAAGACAGAGATGCCTGTATCGTCATTATTCATCATTGCTTGAAAATTCTAGGTAATTCAAAAAAGCAATAAGCTTATATATTACATTTAAAAATATGTACAATGTTTTTTTCTTATCTACAAAGCAAAAGAGGTCTTATTAAAAATTAACATAATTACTGAGGAAATTAGAATGCCAATAAGAAGATAAATTTATGATAATCCATAGAAATAGACAACTGGAAATAGAAGTAAAGAAAGTGAGGGGTGCCTGGGTGGCTCAGTCAGGTAAGCACCCGACTTTGGCTCAGGTCATGATCTCATGTTTTGCGGGTTCGAGTCCTGCATCGGGCTCTGTGCTGACAGCTCAGAACCTGGAGCCTGCTTCAGATTCTGTCTCCCTCATTCTCTGCCCCTCCCCCACTCATGATCTGTCTCTTTCTCAAAAATAACTAAACATTAAAAAAATTTTTTAAAAGGGGTAAAGAAAGTGCTACATGCATATTAGGGGCAAAGATTAATAATATAGTTGCAAATAATTTTGGAAAGAAAGGTAAAGGATGTGTGTGAAGAAATATATAAAATCATATTGAGAGGTATAAATTCATGTGACAGAATGGATATTAAAACCAGACAGGAAACTATGACAAAAACCCAATGTTTTAGAATGTGATTTCTCAAACAATAAAACCTTCAAAGCCACTATGATCAAAATAGCATACAGAATAGAATAGACTGGAAATCTCCCACATATATCACTATATATGTAAGAATTAGATAAATGACAAAGGTGATATTAAACATAATGGGGGCAGGGGCGCCTGGGTGGCTTAGTCGGTTGAGCAACCGACTTTGGCTCAGGTCATGATCTCACGGTTTGTGAGTTCGAGCCCCCCCGTCGGGCTCTGTGCTGACAGCTCAGAGCCTGGAGCCTGCTTCAGATTCTGTGTCTCCCTCTCTCTCTGTCCCTCCCCTGCCCATGCTCTGTCTCTGTCTCAGAAATAAATAAATATAAAAAATAAAAATAAAAAAAAACCTTAATGGGGGAAAAACATGGCCCTTTTAAAATACAATCATGGGCTATTGATTAATATATCTGAGAAATAATAGACTGAACTTCAACCTCATATCATGGGGTCAAAAATAATCCCAGCTGGATTAAATACAGAAATTTTATTTTATTTATTGATTGATGGTTCCTTTTTTTTTAGTTTCATATTTTTACTTAAATTTCAGTTAGTTAGCATAAGTGTAATATTAGTTTCAGGTGTAGAATTTAGTGATTCAGCACTTACGTACAACACCCAGTGCTCATCACAAGTGCCTTCCCTAATACACCTCACCCATCAAGCCCTATCTCCAACCCATCTCCCTCCATCAACCCTTAGTTTGTTCTCTACTGTTAAGAGTCTGTTTTAGGGTTTTTAATTTAGAAGTGTTAAAAGAAAGCATGAAACAATATGCATCACAAAAAGAAGTTTTGGAAACAATTTGGAAAAAACAGGGGTTATGGAAACCTTTTAAAACAAGATGGGAAACCCACGGAGCTATAGAAGAAAAGATAAACATATTTGACTATATACAATTTTGAAATCTATGTAGTTATACTACATAATATTCAAAGAACTCTTACAAATTAATAAGAAGCAATTCCTAGGAAAAATAGACAGGTGATGTAAAAAGGCAGTCTGGGGGGCGCCTGGGTGGCTCAGTTGGTTAAGCGTCCAACTTGGCTCAAATCATGATCTTGCTGTCCTTGAGTTTGAGCCCCACGTCCGTCTCTGTACTGACAGCTCAGAGCCTAGAACCTGCTTCGAATTCTGTGTCTCCATCTCTCTCTGCACCTCTCCCACTCACGCTCTGTCTCTCTCTCAAAAAGGAATAAACTTTAAAAAAAATTTTTTTAAAAAGTCAATCTGTGGAAGACCAAATACAAACGAATGATAAATACATGGTAAAATGCTCAATTACTCCAACAGTAATTGAAATATAGGAATTGAAGTATAGGTATTGAAATATAGGTATTGAAATATAGGTATTCAACAGGAATTGAAATATAGGTAACAGTGGCACCACTTTATAATTCTCAAACTAGAAAAAAAAATGTGAGTGTGATTACACCCGCTACTGGCAGGGGCACGGGGGAAAGGGTATCCTCTCACTTGGTGGATGTGGATGTGTACTGTTTAGGGCCTTTCTGGAATGCCATCTGAGGATGTTTATTCAAAATCAAACTGCACATATTCTTAGCTCCTGAAATCCTACTTTTGAAAATTTATCCCCTTGAGATAAAAATGTCTGGTACATAAAAATGTATGCACAGGTGTGTTTACCGTGGCATTAAAATGCAAAAAAGCTTAAAAACAAAAATTCTCATCCACGGGGAACCTGACAAACCTAGGGACATCAATGTTATGGAACATTATGAAACCATTAAAATAATAAGTCAGATCTCTAAGGTGGACTAGGAGCCATAGCTACACTATCTTAAGTGATATAAAAAGCCAAATGAATGGGATTGCATGTAATATTATCACAGTTTTGTAAAGTGAACAATGCTAAATCTTCTAATGTGTGCATTTGTACATGATTAGGTCGATTGGAGAAAGTAGTTGTTTCAGTTGGGTCCTCTGGGAAGCAGATGTTCAGATGGGCTTAAGAGTGCAAGAAGTTGGGGCACCTGGATGGCTCAGTCGCTTAACTGACCTACCCTTGGTTTTGGCTCAGGTCTCAGTCTCACAGTTTCATGAGTTCCAGCCCTGTGTCCAGCTCCATGCTGGCAGTGCAGAGCCTGCTTGGGATTCTCTGTCTCCCTCTCTCTCTGCCCCTCTCCCACTTGTACTGGCACTCTCTCTCAAAATAAATAAATAAACTTAAAAAAAAAAAGGAGTGCAAGAAGTTTGGGAGGCGAGGGCTAGCACCTGTGAAAGATAAAAGTGGAGAGACAAATAGGATGCGAGGGGGGCAAGCAGGGTAGAACAAGCCATAGACTATGCTTCAGCTCTGGCACGGTCATGGCCAACCCAATGGGAAGCTCTGGAGCAAAGATGGCCCACTGGAGGAGTCCCACACTGGGCTCAAATGGCCTGTCATTGGCTGGGGTCTGCCCCAAGAAAAGTGCAGCACCAACTCAACACCTGAGGTGGACCGTGAAGGCCCTAATCACTGGAGGATGTCAGCTAACTGCATATTCCCTTCAGGTGAAAGGCGAGTTCTTTATTGAAGGAAGATCTGAATGGCGCACTTTCATGGAGGCACATGTGCCAAGATGTTTGGTAGGGAGTGAAAATATGAGACTGGAGGGTGTGGGTGAAGGTAGAGGTAACAACAAGGAAACATGTTAAGATGCTTTATCACTCTCTTGCTTTTGCTGATAGATTAACCACACATCCCTCAATAAAAGTTTCACTTGTTTATAAAAATTTTACTTCATAAAAAATGGAGTTATATTTATATGTAATTCCTTGCAACTTGCTTTTTTCCTTCAAAAATTGTGATCCAAGTTTCATACAAGCTAAGGGACAGAGTAGTTTATTCATTTTCATTGCTGTATAATGTTCCAATTATGACTACACCACAATTTATTTCCTCCATGCCTGTATATGGACAAATGTGTTGCTCTCTCTTTACGCATATCCCTGTATGTCTCCTGTGGCACATGAACGAGAGTTTCTCTGGTGCATAAACCTAGGATTGGAATTGCTAGTTTGCAGGCTACGATTAACACTAGCTTTATAAGATAATGCCAAATAGTTTTACAAAATAGTATAAAAATAGTTCCTATCATAGACTTTTACATAAAGGTATGTAAAGTAATGTGAATGCATATTGAGATAGGGTGAAGAGATTTCAGATGACTTTTACTGTCCTCAATATAGTTTGATTTATCTTCTGATGGGTTTGTTTTTCTTTTGAAAAGCAAGTAATATTTATGTAATCTGGGCAGAGGGGTGGAAACTCAGTAAAAGTATGTTCATCATGAGGAAAAAACCCTGAATCGTCAAAAGTACAGTAGCTATGGTAACATAATCTGTAATAAGAAAAGCAAGCTAAGACATCTCATTAAACAAAACAAAACAAAATAAACCGAGCCATCTCTCCTAGTCCATTTTCTGGGAGATGTTACAGATAAACAGAAGCTATAAAAGTAGATAAGAAGTCATAATCCTTGAATCTTAATCCCAGTTAATTTCATTTTCTTCTGACAGAACTCCTTCCCAATTAACCCATGGCCACTCTTTGGGAAAGGTATGCTTTTGCACAAGAATGACATGTGCAAATGGTTTTCTTCTTCTCTGAGAGCAAGAAGTTATATAAAACACAAGGTGTTGTTGCTAACTTTATAGACAACATAATAATATTCCTTAAACATATCCGGTTTTCTTTCGTGATTTTATATGGATTACTGATGCTTCCCGGTTCAGGGTCAAAGTTTCTCCCCTTTTTTGAAGTTGTTGAATTGCATTTTTCCAGTTAGTTTAACATTTGTAACCATTTGTTTTTAACTGTAGAATCAAGGTATATACTTTGCCAAAATAACTGGCATGTTTGTGCAGTCTCCCTTTGTGTTTTCCTATCCTGTCACTAGGAGTCTCTCTTATCTTTAATTTCAGAAGAAAGATGAATGTTTACTAAGTATTAGTTCACTTCTTATTATCTTGGCTGAGAAATTTACCCAGATTTTAATGGAAGATTCTAAGAGCACTCAAACCAACAGAAGGGTTTATCAGTCTGAGAAGCCATTCCAGTTTTGTTGACAATGAGAATTTAGTACAAAGAATTGTTAACCCAGCACTAAAGAAATAAAATGTAGAACAAAGAATTGTTAACCCAGCACTAAAGAAATAAAAGGTAGGAAAAAAAGTATTATTGAATTAGCAATTGCAGGAAGCAACCAGCATGCAAGGACTAAGGGAACAAAGGGAAAGTGTTGGACTAATTAAAATGAGCAATTTACAGAAGGATTCTGTGGAGGTGAACCTCAGACCTCTGCAGAGGGGGCGCTGGCCAGATGGAGTCAGATGAGGGGGCTGGGGAAGGGGTGCTGGCACCCAGACCTCTGAGGAGGACCATGGCAGCTGGTGCTGGTGTCTCTGGGCCCAGAGGAGGGGCACCATGGAGTGAGAGGAATTTGGGCACGTATTAAAGGTTCACTCTGGGGGCGCCTGGGCGGCTCAGTCGGTTAAACGTCTGACTTGCTTTCGGTTCAGGTCATGATCTCGAGGTTTGTGGATTTGAGCCCCATGTTAGTGCAGAGCCTGCTTGGGATTCTCTGTCTCTGCCCCTCCCCCCTTCTCTCTCGCGCTCTCTCTCTCTCTCTCTCTCTCTCTCTCTCGGAAAATAAATAAATAAACATTTTTTTAAAAAGTGCACTCCAAAATTTATGACTAGGTGAGAAATGGCTTACTCTCTGGGGAGGAGAGGACAATATGGGAACATACAACCATTGACAGAAGCATTCTACACACCCCTTACATAATTAAGAAAGCCTCTTTTGTTATATGGTTATTAAGTAACGTTAAGTGACTTTTCCAAGTTACACAGGAAGTCACAAGAGCCAAGCAGATGTGGAATTAACTTTGTCTCTTATTTATACTCGCATGTCCAAATCAGTTTCATCTGATGTTAGACACTTGAGGAAATATAGCTTCTTTTTGTCTCCCTGTGTGTTTGATGACTATGACTGGGCAACTTTCAAAAGAAATGTGGGAAATTATGATTCTTTTAGTAGATGCCGCAAAGGTTCAATTCAGTATAATTGAATTTGATACTGTTACAACTGTCAAATTCAAATCATTTAATTTTGATTTTAAAGAAATAGTATATTTTTGAAATGATGATTATTAGCTTAAGTAGAATTAAGAAGAAGAGGAGAGCCAAGTGACTACATACGTTCATTCAACAAATACTTATTAGGTCCTTGCTGTTTGCCACTCTACTAAATGGGTAAACTAATAATTTCTTATTCAAGTGTGAAGGTCAGCGAGTCCTGGGATCAAACTTTGTAAGCTTGTGAAAAAGGTGCATATGTTGCTGTTAATTTAACTTTGTTGTGTGTGTATACACACACACACACACACACACACACACACACACAAATTATGTTAGATATTTATCATTTAAAATACATATAATACTTACATCAGGTATTAAAGATTATGCAAAGAAATAGAGACAAGTCTATAAAAATTCATACTATCTTGCAGTTATCTCAGCAGTAATTATATTTATATAATAAAGAATTTAAATCAATCAAATGCATCAATAGTGGAGCCTTGAAAAGATGGCAGTCTACAATTGATTGCGTAGTTAAACATCTCTATCGCCATCTAGTGGCATAAATCTTAAAAATCAGTTGAACCCATCAGCAGGGTAGCCTTAGAACACCCCCTGCCTGAGTGCCTTCAGCTTTGTTCATTCTCAGGAACCAAATGCCACAGAATGCGATTTTCTCTCTTTGTTCCTGGCCAGTATGCGGTAGAGTGAGTGGTATGGGATGTTAAAATTCCTTGTAGCTTCCTTATTTAGACTCTAAAAGAAAAAAGTGGAAGGAAATTGTGTCACTGGAATATAAAACGTGTTTCTCTATTATTTCACTTGGTGAAAAAAACTAAGTTATCATTTGAGGAAAACTTGATTTTCCTCTTAGCATATAAAGGTATTAGTTCCTTCAGAAATATTTTAAACACTTAATTTTATTTAAAAATTATCAGTGACTTTTATTTGAACTACTTGAAGTTACAGAATCTTTTTTCTAAGCATTGTTTTCCTGATTTTGATAACAATTAGAAGAATGATCATCAGATTCAGTGAAAATGACCAAAAAAAGAAAGGAGAAGTAATTTTTTTAAAAGGTTATCTTGACATCTTATAAAAAAGGCACACCAATTAAGCTTTGGAACACCTACAACTCAATACTGTGGAGAAGGCCATGTACATGAATGAATAAATATGTTTATACTTGGTTTTCTTAAGTTAAAATTACAAACCTGTGTGTTGATGGTTTTAATAAAAAATGGCTTAAAATTTTTTCTGAGTGTAAATACAGATGTATAGGATATAAACTTGTGTTAGCCTTGGCCTTAATGTTCATCTATGCAAATCATCTATGCAAATGCTGGACTAAAGTGTAGGTTAAATAAGACACAATGAATATCTGCATTGGAGAAAAATACAGAGATGTTTAGTTTGGTTTGATTTAACTGGATGCAGAATTAAAATGATCATGCACTCAATTCTGGGGACCCTCATGATTTTGTACAAAGCTTCTCCCATATTTCATCTTACTTTATTCATCCCCCATACAGACACACCATGGACAGTATTTTGTTCTAGATCTCCTTCCACTTCTTGTGTTAACCCCAAACTCTTTTTAGGACCCTGCTTTGGTGTTTCTCCTTCTGGTTCTTTGTGTCTAATACTACACAGTATCCATCACTTTTTTGGTTTCCATTTTTTCCTAGTGATAGACAACCAGATTGCCTCTTACTCTTGGTACCACAAGTAATATTTAGATAACCACCCTTGTATAGGAGCCTCAGGCAGAAATTTCTCTGGTTTCTATTGTCAGGGGTAATTGATAGAGATTTTATAGATATAATTTCATATAATAATGAGTCATTTCTCTTTTGAATGCTGCACTGTCCAAACTTGTACCTGGAGAATATGATGTCTCCCATATCCCCAGAGCCTTGCTAACCTTGATATAATATTATTATTTTCTTATGGTGTTTTGTTTTGTTTTTTTGCCAAAAAGTTAGGGTCATTATTGTTGCATGCTATTAATCTGACTTCTAGTGTGGTAAAGTATCTCTTCATATGTTTGCTAGCCACTCTGTTTTTACTATGAATGGTTTATTCATGTATTTTGCTTATTTTTCTATTCAGTGTCCACTTTTTTCTTTATATCCTTTCATATTATTGATGTTAATATCTTAAGATTTTTGGTGGATTATTTATTTTATTTTTAAAAATTTTTTAAATGTTTATTTGTTTTTGAGAGAGAGAGACAGAGTGCAAGTGGGGGAGGGGCAGAGAGAGAGGGAGACACAGAACCAGAAGCAGGCTCCAGGCTCTGAGCTGTCATCACACAGCCCGACGCGGGGCTCCAATTCATGAACCATAGGATCACGGCCTGAGCTTAAGTAGGACACTTAACTGACTGAGCCACCGAGGCATCCCTGATGGAGCATTTAAGATTCTCCCAAACTTTGTCTATGATGTCCTACCCCATGTTGAAGATATAGTGTAAGGAAGGGATCCAACTTTATTTCCACAAGTTTTTCCATTTTTCCTCACACCACACTGTCTAGTAAACAAGTCATTTCCCTTTGATGTGACGTGCCACCTCTATCCTACACCACATTTCCATATACACACAAATCTGGTTTTTGAGATTTCTTTATGGTTCCAGGACTTTATTCTTTTTTTTTTTTTAACGTTTATTTATTTTTGAGACAGAGAGAGACAGAGCATGAATGGGGGAGGGTCAGAGAGAGAGGGAGACACAGAATCCAAAACAGGCTCCAGGCTCTGAGAGGTCAGCACAGAGCCAGACGAGGGGCTCGAACTCACGGACCGCGATATCATGACCTGAGCTTAACCGCTTAACCGGACGCTCAACCGACTGAGCCACCCAGGCGCTCCCCAGGACTTTATTCTTATTATGATGGCTTTATAGCATGTCTTGACTTCTGGTGAAATGGGATTTCACCTAAAGCCTAGGGTTCTTGTCCTCCAGAGAACTCTTGTCTAGAACAGAGGCCCTTTTTAGGCTGTAGACACTAGACATGTTCTCCCTCTTCCCTCTTCTTTTTCAAAATCTGCGTAATCATTTGCATGTGTCAATTCTCTCCTGTAAATTTAAGACTAAGTTTTTTAGTTTTTTAAAAATATCTTGTGGGGATTTTGATTGGAACTTCTTTGAGATTTTAGAGGAAGTTAGAGGAGATGAACATTTAAACAAAATTAATAGAGCTTTTTTCTTTGAAAGGAAGGAAGGAAGGAAGGAAGAAATTATCTCTTCACTCAAAATGCATACAACTCATTTGAAAGCCATGGGGCATTTTCTGTGCTTCTTAGTGGTTATTTTTCTAGCCAAGTTTTCTATTTGTGCTAATTTTGACCTTTTGTATTTTTTCCAGAAATGTATCCATTTACGAGTCCATTGGATGATGAGAAGCATTCGGCCCCCCTCACCCCATTACCTCCAGTGACAGCAAACACTGGTAGTCAGATGAGGCAATAATAGGGCAACCCCAGCTGACCAGCAAACCAGTGCAGAATTTCCCAGCTGACCCACATACTCACAAGCAATAATGAACAGTTGTTGTCTGTTATACACCAAAATACAGCTGATATGCTTTGTATATTTCCGAGATTTCTGAGATTTGAGGTTAGTTTTTCAAATCCATTGGTCTTACTCTCTGCTATGCTCAAGTTTGATTTGGGGGAATGGGTCCAACAAACCTTGCTAGTTTGATTGTTTTTTTATATATACGTTTTCTTTCTGAGTAGAATAGAGAGGAACCTGTCCCTTTTTTAAGATTATTTTTTAATGTTTTTTAAATTTATTTTTGAGAGAGAGAGAGAGCACACCTGAGCGGGGGAGAGGCAGAGTGAAGGGGACAGAGGATTCCAAAGCTGGCTCTGCACAGACAGCAGGGAGCACAATAAGGAGATCAAACGCAGGATCCATGAGATCATGACCTGAGTTGAAGTTGGATGCTCAACTGACTGAGCCACCCAGGTGCCCTGAACCTGTCCTTTTATATTTCAAGTGATGCAGAAGGAAGACAGGATTGCATTTCACCTGGAGCCTGGTGAGAAGTCTGGTCTAGAACAGAGAAGCTGCAGACACAGAGCTGGGAATGCAAAACCAACCCCATCCCATCAGTTCTAGTGAGTGGAGATCAACACCAGCTCTGGAGCCCAGAACTAGACCTTAAGATAAATGCCTTTCACAAGAGGACAGAAAGCACAATGCGTGGAAGCTAACCAACACTTGGCATTGCAATTGATAATAAAGAAAGGGCTTATGAAATCCTCTGGCCCTTATGTCTCCTCCAACAATTTTTTTTGAAAGAAAAAAAAAAAAAAAACAATCGAAGTATGTTCTATCTCAGAGAACAGAGCCATCCACTAATTTAAAAAATTCTACAACCAAATGAACCTAAGCAATAAAAAGATTGGAAATTTTTATATTTCTCAAATTTTAAAAGTATTATTAGAGCGACTGAAGTATTTAACATTAATATGATAAAGTGTCCAAATGTCATATATACTCAAATGTGAATCGCTCTTTGTTTAAAGTCTTCATTGTACGCACTTCTCTTTTTCAACGACTTGTCTGTTTTCTGTGTATTGTGGTTTAGAGGCATCTGAATTGAGTAAGTCTCTCTCTCTGCTCCCACTTCCTTTGCTTCTCTTCTCGAACTCACCAGTTCAAGACTTGTCCTTTTCAGTGCTCTTCTGTATGTGCTTTTCATATTTGCCTCTCAAAATCTGCCATCTATCTTAAGAGATTAAATCTTTTTTTAAAAATTAATCTCAATCTGAAAATCTTTTTTAATCTTAAGAGCTTAATTCCTTTTTCCTTTAGGATCATTATTTGGCTCTTGTACATTCTAATCCTTTTTTATTAACTCCGTGAAAAATGCTTTTCATCTTACATTTTTAAATGAGAGGAAATAGAAGATTTAACTTAAAAAAAATATGAAATGGGCCTAGAATCTCTTGTGGCGCCAAAAAGTAAGGAAATGCTCAGCAAAGGATGTGAGCATGTCGGAAAGACATGGGCACCGATTTGAAGAGGCTCCCAGCAGCCAATGCTAGGTCAGTTTGAGCAAATAAGTAAATAGAGGTGCCTGAGTGGCTCAGTTGGTTAAGTGTCCAACTGTTGGTTGGGACTCAGGTCATGAGCTCACGGTTTTGTGGTTTTGAGCCCCACATTGGGCTTTGCGCTGAAGGCCTGGAGCCTGCTTGGAATTCTCCCTCTTTTTCTGCCCCTCCTCCACTCACACTGTCTCTGTCTCTCTCAAAATAAATAAATGAACAAACAAATAAGTAATAGTTACAACATTGGATTAGAACCCATAGAACAAGACATATCCATACATCCATGCTGATAGAAACATAATTGAATAAGTGAATTAGTGAGGGAGAATAGAAAGCTGTACCTTGAGGAGAATTCTAATTAATGTAGAAGGAATGAGGGAATAGAAAATCGTCATAAGGCAAACAAGAGAGTTATTAGAGGCAAGATCCACTGATAAGTGCTAAGAGTAGTAGGTGAAAGTTTGAGAAGGAGGGTTTCTGCACTCTCTCAACATGTCTTGCCCCAAGGTATTAATTCGTTATAAGAGAAAAAGCAGGAAGTTTATGCAGCACAAACCTGGCAGACACCACCTTGGCTGTAGGACAAATCTTCATCACAAACCACCTGATAGGATGCTCTGAGAAGGTCATGGCATCGCTTGTGCAATGTTCTTGCCAAAAATGAAGAACCTGAATCTTACATGAGAAAACATCACACCAACCCAAATCCAGGAATATTCTACCTGCCAAAGTCATAGAAAACAAGGAAAGATTGAGGAACTATTACAGATTAAAGGACACCAGGTAGACCTGGCAACTAAATGCAGTGTAGGACCTTGAATTAAATCTCGGAACAACAGCAACAAAAATGGACATTAGTGGAAACACTGCTCAGCTTCAGATGAGGCAGCTTAGTTGATAATGTTGTGTCAATATTCCTATCCTGGCTTTGGTGATTGAAAGCTGTGAACATTAGAAAAATCTGAGTGAGGGGCAGATGAGAGCTCTGTATTATTTTTACAGTAAGTCTAAAATTACTTCAAAATGAAAAGTTTATATTTATATGTTTATATATGTATGTGTATGTTTTAAGCATTGGTTTTCTCTGTCTTAAAGTTTCATGCTGTACTTGTGTTAGCTCTGTTTCTTTACTGTTACAAGTAAAGAAAAGGCTCTTTAGCCTTTTTTTTTTATGACCCTTAAGCAAAGGTCCATATTTGTGCGTTAAGACCCTTAAGCAAAGGTCCATATTTGTGCGTTAAGAACGACAACAGCAACCACTGAAACCTTCTAAATAGGTATTATCCATAAGTGTGTAGCAAATTTTCCTGCCCACACCAGAGAACTAAGAAAGAGGTTATAGTTTAGAGTTTTTATGGCCGCCTTGATGTTCTATCATTTTTTTTGAAAACTGATTTAACAAATAATGGAAAACATTACCCATGTCTCCCTGAGTGGGGCAAACTCCAGCCTTTCCCTGAGTGCTCTGTCCTGTGGGTGGTGTTGTGTCAGTGGCTGTGTCAGGAGAGGGATGGGGCTAAGGAAGTGAAGGAGAAGTTGAAGAGAGGACAGAAGCCCCTCGGGGAGGGGTGGAAAATCTTCCCCTCAGCATCCTATTTGGTAGTTCCACTTGGCTGCTCCAAAAGCCCCCTATGCTATTAGGTTTTGGTACCTACTACTGTGCTTTGACTAACTCCCTTGCTCTCCAATAGTTAAATATCTCTTACTTAGCATCTCCTGAGGGCAGTAGTCCAGTTAGGTGACAGTCAGAGCACTATTTATCTTTGTTATAAATGGGTCAAAATGTAAATACCTATATATTTACCAGCAGGGGTTGTCAGACCAGGCAATTTTGCAGCACCCCCTGCCAGGAACATTTGACAACGTTTGGAGAAATTAAAAAAAATTTTTTTTAAGTTTATTTATTTTTGAGAGAGAGAGAGAGAGAGAGAGAGAGAGAGAGCATGAGTGGGAGAGGAGCAGAGAGAGAGGGAGACACAGCATCAAGGCAGTCTCCAGACTCTGAGCTATCAGCACACAACGTGACACAGGGCTTGAGATCATGACCTGAGCCAAGTCCGTTGCTTAACTGACTGAGCCACCCAGATGTCCTGGCGATATTTTTGATTGTCAGAACGGGGAGGTTGTACCAGAAGAGACCAGGAAGGTTGATAAACTTCCTACAATGCATAGGACATCCCCTCACCAAAAGGATTACCTGAAAATGTCAATATTGTTGAATACCCTAATGACATAACTTTAGTTGTTTTTAGGAACTAGGTAAAGAACCCTATCAGAGTTCTCTAGTCCTAAAACCAGCCTGTATCTAATATCACACACACACACACACACACACACACACACACGTCACCACACTGCTAACTTCCCTTTTTAATATGTTTGCATTAATAATGCAAGCTGATCCACTGCTTCAGCCTTATTTGACTATAACAATAACAATTAATATTTACATAGAGCTTTAAACTACATCAAGATTTTCCCATGTGTTACCCCATTTGAACCTTGGGTCAAGATGCAATCACGGCGAGGTCATTCTAGGGTAGAGCTCATTAATCTTGTGTGGTAATATCCAAATTCATGTATCTAGGGGTCTTAGCAAAAACAACCCATGCTCTCACAGAGGGCACAAGAGCAGACAAGTAAGTTAGCTGATTCTCAGAACCAGCCCTCCAAGTCCACTGTCCCCTGGAGTAAACAGACAAACTATTAATGACCTGGATTATGTATCTAATTAGATTTTTGGCAGAAAGCACAAGAAAATCAAATCAGGTTGTTGCTGTGAAGGGACACAATAATGTTTACTCTTTGATTTTTCCATTTTAAGAAAAATCAAGAAAGGAATGATGACTACTATTAAGAAGGAAGCTATTTTCTGTTCTTTTTTGTTGTAAGTATAATGCAGCTGTATTTATTAGATGGGAAGAGGGCTTTAAATTTTCCTAAAATTGTCTCAGTTTAATTTTCATTATACCATCTTTTCTAGCTACCACTAAATGCGATTGGTTTCCAAACACACTTCCCCAGGTAAGAATCATATTAACCACCTCAAATCCAACATCCTCAGAAACCAGGAACAGTTCTCACTCCTTCCCACAGCCCCTTCCCCTCCTTCCTCTGTGCACCATTTTGACAGCACCAGTAGCCTGACAGCCCAGAAAAGTTTAGAGGGCTCATGGGTTCCTTTCCACTTCCTCAAACCAATTTTTAAAATCTAAGTAAGGGCACTGTTTTGTTTTTAATATTCATTTTTAATTGTGGTAAAATACACATAACAAAAGGTGCCCTTTTAATCATTTTGAAGTGTCCGATTCAGTGCCATTAATTACACGCTCCAAGCTGTACAACCATCACCATTATCTAAAACCAAAATTTTTCTGTCACTCCAACCAGAAACGCTACCCATTAAATAATAACACCCATCCCTCTTTCCCCAGACCCTGGTATCCTCCAATCTACTTTCTGTCCCTATGAATTTGTCTCTTGTCAATATTGCATAAAAATGGAATCTTACAAAATTTGTCCTTTTATGCCTGTCTTATTTCACTTAGGTTAATGTTTTTAAGGTTCATCTACGTTGTACCATGCATCAGAACTTCACTCCTTCTATGGCTGAGTAATAAATGTGGATGTACCACATTTGCTTATCTATTTACCTATGGATAAATGGGTTGTTTCCACGTTTTGGCTATTTCAATCATGTTTTTGTGACCATTCACATGCAAGTAACTGTTTCAGTCCCTGTTTTAAATTTTTTGGGTGTATACATATGAGTGTCATTGCTGGGTCATACACACACAAAGAAAATAATTCTTAGCATTCTAATTGGATGAATATATTTTACAGAAATAAGGAAAGTGTGTACACAGTTATTTCCATGTTATCTGCAGATATATCAAAGCATGTATGAATTTCTGGGAATTGTTATTTTTAAATAATTTTAATATTTTATTTTTAAGTTATTTATTTGTTTACTTATTTAATCATTTATGTTCTTTTTAAAAAATGTTTATTTATTTTTGAGAGACAGAGACAGAGCATGAGCAGGGGAGGGGCATAGAAAGAGGGAGACAGAGAATCTGAACCAGGCTCCAGGCTCTGAGCTGTCAGCACAGAACCTGATATAGGACTTGAACTCACGAATGGTGAGATCATGACCTGAGCCAATGTTGGATGTTCAACTGATTGAGTCACCCAGGCACCCAATATGTTTTTTTTACTTTGAGAAAGAGAAAGGTGGGGGAGGGACAGAGAAAGGGAGAGAGAGAACCCCAAGCAGGCTCCGTGCTGTCAGCACAGAGTCCTTACATGGGGCTCAAGCTCACAAACCGTGAGATCATGATCTGAGCTGAAATCAATAGTCAGACACTTACCCAACTGAGCCACCCAAGCACCTCTCTATTCTTCTTTAGTAATAAATATTATTCATAGTACGATAGTAAAAAATGACTTATATCACACTTAAAACAGCTTGTGACACACCAATGATTAATGTAGTGACAAAAGGATCAACACTTGGTATGAAGTACTATCACTTAGGTCTGGCATTGGCCCCCCCTTGTCCTGTAATTAACCGCTTGGAAATAATGCCTAAGATAGTAGGTGATGGGTGCATAATCTTGGGAGAGATTGACATATGACCATAGTGGAAGTTCAGAGACATCTAAAAAGAAATTCAGTACAGAGACAGATAAAGTCTGGCAGAATGTAAGAGTAATACAAGATGACAGGATAGTAATATTAATGTCCCTTAATTATATCACATAGGTCGGTGTCTGCTCTTTTGTGGAAGGAAAAAAAAGGCCTACTGTCAGCACAAAATATTAGGGTGAATATGAGGTTCACCTCCAGGAACCTTAGCCACCTTCCATGTCATACCAACTCTGCCCTGGCTCATGCCCCCTTCCTGGGGCTGATAGTTACTTGTCTCACGAATGCTGGGATCTTCCTCATGGCCACCACAAAGCAGCCAGGCAGGCCCATCTGGAGTTCTGACTCCTCCAGCTACCTGAAGATTTCAATAAAATATCACGCCTCAGGGCTTGAGTTATGGCATCCCAAGAGGCAGCTGAAATAACCAAATGATGCCACTTGGCAGCATGGCGGGTTATATTCCATTGATACACACTTTAACCAGTGGGGAAGATATGTGTGAAGCCCAGCCTATGTATTCCCTTCTCTTTCTCCCTCCAAGGGACTGGCTGATGCATGGATTCTCTTCTTGGCAATCCAGGATATCCCATGCCAGGTAGATACATCTGCTGATTACCATGGCTTTGTATCTCCTTGTGCCTCATGTCTCTTCTTTCCCTTACCCTTACCACTCCAGATTTTCCCCCCCCCCCCCACATTAAGTATCATTGCTTTCAACCTGGCCTCAGGCTCTGTTTTCTAGGCAATCTGGGCTGAGATGTTTGGCATTGATATCCCCATTTTACAGATGAGGATAATATTAGTAAAACTCAAAGAAGTTGAATAACTTTGAAGTCACATAAATAGCAAGTGGCAGGCCAAATCCAGTCCAAATGCTAGGTCTGTAACATACTCCATCTGCATCTAAGAAAGATTAGTTATGTCTTGCAAAGGCAGTAAAGTGACAAACACAGAACTATTATGATAATGTCCTGAAGCCTAGCCATCACTTTAGAAAGCCCAGGAAAATACAACACTTGAACTTAAAAATGGAAATGTCATTAATACATTCAGAAAGAAAAAAATCCACTAATATATTTCTAAGGAAAAAAAAAATAAGCTGTTTTTAGGCAGAACACCAAGACCAAACACAAGGATCTGTACTGTTCTTAGCTAAAGGATTTTAATCTTGTTACACTCTCTTCCCAATCTTCTCTGTGCCAAGTATTCCATTACCAAAATTAAACTGGCAATGTTTAAGTATAGCATGAAAGCATTTTCTGTGAATGTGGACAAAATAAAAATCCAGATATATCACATTGTGCTAGTTACAAACTGCATGTGTCTCATTTATCACTTTTGTGCTTTGTGTTTAAATCATCATTTTTAATCGGTAATACGTTCATATGGACCAAAAGGATATTCAGGTTAAAATCTCCATCTCACTTTGTTCCCAGCTGTTCAACTTCCCTAAGACAGTGTAGTGTATCCTTCTGGGATGAAGAAGTTAAATTAACTGCTTGAAATCTACATAGTCCTTGACAGGGGACATGCACCCAAGGGAAGGACAGGGGACCTGGTCTAACTTCTGGCATCTGGACCTCTACCTATAAATAGACTTACTAATACGTGTTAGGAGGAAGAGGCATTGTCTCAAAAAGGTTTTTAGCAGGCAGTCCCTGGCTAAGGATAACCTATGGTAAACAGAGGTAAACCTATGGTAAACAGAGTCACTGAGGTGGGCCTCCTGGGTGAAAGTCAGGTAGGATATACCTGGGTATACAATAGAGATGTATCATAATTAAATGCTCCTACTGTGGGAGGTGATTCTGTGAACCACACATAGAGAGCATTCTGGATGATGGGGTGTCAGCCTCCATAACTTCACAGACTTCCCTCTGCTTCATCTGAGCATTTTGATCATGTGGGCCCTCACCATTCTTAATAAAACCTGATCCTGAGAAATATGTCTGTGATTCGTGGCAGTCTATGTGCTGCCTCACCCTCTGAGAACTTCTATGCATATACACAATACATATTTCTATCCTAACATTTTTTAACCAGTGTAGTATATGATACATACTGTTCTGTGACTGGATTTCTTCTATTAATTTGAAAATTCAAAAAAAGAGCAAAGCCAAAAAAAAAAAAAAAGACAAAAAGGGAAGGGATCACTTATAATACCACCAAACTCTATTTGTCGTGCAGTTTTTACATGTTCTGGTTAAGTCAGTCTTGGGGAAAAGAATGGAGTAAACACAAGCTACATTGACAGGGGTGGATAGAAACAGGTATTTTCATACATCACTTATGGGAGCGTAAATTGAGACCATCTCTGTGAAGCACCTTTGGGCCACGGCTGTCAAAGTCATATACACCTCTTTCCTTTTTCTTTTTAATTTTTTAAAAATGTTTATATTTACTTTTGAGACAGAAAGAGACAGGGCATGAGTGGGGGAAGGGTGGAGAGAGAGGGAGACACAGAATCCGAAGCAGGCTCTAGGCTTTGAACTGTCAGCACAGAGCCCAATGCGGGGCTTGAACTCATGAACTGTGTGATCATGACCTGAGCCAAAGGTGGGTCATGACTTAACCAACTGAGCCACCCAGGTGCCCCTACACCTCTTTCCTTTAAGTCAGCAATTCTGCTTCTAGGAAACCGTTCTACAGATGTACTTGCATATATGCAGCGTATTAAGCGTACAAGATTATTCCCTGCAACAACTGCTTAAGAAAGTAAGTTTAGAAACAACCTAAATTCTGTCAACAGAAAACTGATTAAATTTGCATAATACTGAAGCTGTAAAACAATGAGAAAGCTCTTTATATGCTGCTACAGCATTATGTACAAACCATATTAGTTACAGCCACACATTGCAACACTTTTTTATTAACTGCTAAGGAATCTCTGGTATATATATTTTAAGGGATTTTTGTGTGTGCATGACCACACTGATATATTTTTCCAATATGGTATCATACTACACATGCTATTTTATAACCTACCTTTTTTGTTATATTTTCTAATATGATAAACATTAATTTATGTTAAATAAACTTCAGGGATATGATATTTCCAAAGCCTTTAAAAAAAAAACTTGTCTGTTTATTTTGAGAAAGAGAGAGCAGGGGAGGAGTAGAGAGAGGGAGAGAGAGAATCCCAAGTAGGCTGTGTGCCGCTGTCAGTGTAAAGCCCAGCGTGGGGCTCAGTCCCACGAACTGTGAGATCATGACCTGAGCCCAAATCCAGAGTCAGACACTTAACCGACTGAGCCACCCAGGCGCCCCTCAAATGCTTTAATTGAAGTAACATACACATATGGGAAAGCATACAAACCACAAGTGTATATACTGCAATGAGTTCTCCTGAAATGAACAAACCCACTTCCAAACGCCAGTGGCAATTTCTATCCTCACTGTCCTGACTTGTTCATGAACTCATAACCTTTTTGGAACAAAATCCCATTTTAGCAAGTGTTCTCTCTATATTATAAATTTTGCAATGTAAAGATGGCAAAGTAGTTTGCACTAGCAATATAGAGCCAGTTATGACTAATTTCTGACAGCAAATCAACTAAAACGTATTTTACGGTGGCCTTCCTACTAAAAAAAATCTGAGCTTGTGAAGGGTCTCTGATGTGATAATACATCTCAAGCTGAAACTATTTATATTAAGCTCATGGGCTGAAAGTATTCAAGTATTAAAGTTCTTTAATGAATTAAGACCACTCTTTCTGAATATCTTTTCTGTGGTTGATACCAACCTATTACCTACCAACTTTGTTATTAAATATGCTTTTAATAAGGACATATGTAAATCACCATAAAGGTGGTAAATGATTATAGGAGACATTTAAATACTAAATGATGCTTTAAAAACCAGTAAATTTTGTGACAATTTTATTTCTTGAAAATGTAGTATTCTGGGGGCACTTGGGTGGCTCAATTGGTTAAGCATCGTCTGACTTCAGCTCAGGTCATGATCTCAGAGTTTGTGAGTTCGATCCCCACATAGATCCTCTGTCCCCCTCTCTCTCCCCCTCCCCCACTTACACTCTATCTCTTCCTCTCTCTGTCTAAAATAAATAAACATTTAAAAATCTTAAAAAAAAAGAAAATGTAGTATTTTATAGAAAATACGTAAGTGTATTATTGGAAGAAAAAAGTCAAACATAGGAAACTTTTTTTCCTAGAAGTAATAATTTTATTCACAATTGGTAAATAATAATTACCAAGTTCATAGCTATAAGTGCTCTTGTTGGCGTGTTGTAATTGTCATTTATGACTGGTGTGGCCTGACAGTGTGTATGAGAAAGCCCATGGTGCCCATGGGCTCTCTGGGCCTCCTGATGTGAAGTTGGCCTTGTCTCTTCCAGTCTTGTTTTCTTTCCTATCCTTGAGGGAGTCTGTAACTTTATGGACTCTTGCGAAGGAAGAGAGGAGGAAGGGACCAAATCTAAGAAAGAAGGATATGTTTTTCAGGTATGTGTGTATCAGAGAAACACTTGAGAACAACTTTGACATATGAGGAATTGAGGGGGAGGAGACCAAATCTTATTTTCATTTTTACTTTTTAAAATTGTTTCAATGTTTATTTTTGAGAGAGAGAGAGAGAGAGAGAGAGAGAGAGAGAAGAGGAGGGGTGAAGAGAGGGAGACACAGAATCTGAAACAGGCTCCAGCCTCTGAACTGTCAGCACAGAGCCCAATGTGGGTCTCGAACTCACGAACCGTGAGATCGTGACCTGAGCTGAAGTCGAACACTTAACCCACTGAGCCACCCAGGCACCCCTTTAATTTTTAAAGAAACACTATGTGGCTCAAGTTTCCCTTTCATAAGACTTGAGAAATACAAACAGGATTATTTTGACATTACTTTTGGGTGTGGCGTTGTGCTCTTGCTCCATACCTGAACCATGCGGCTTAGCCATCTACATGAATCCTGAATGCAAAAGCTGGGCTTTACTGTAAATGTAGCATTAACTAACAAATCTTTGCCAATTTAATATCTAAATTCAGCATATATTTGTCACATCATTGAAGATATAGTGTATGTGAAACACTATACTATATGAATTCTTTCTCTTGGATCTTGACTGAAGGGTCTAAATTTACAAAACGTACTCTATTTCACAAACAAGACTGAAGCAGGTGCTGATGACATTACATTTCTTCACCGGGGTGCATTTATATATGTGGAAATGTTTGGGTATAATGAAAGGTTTCTATGACATTTTGGGTCTTTAGTGGGAGGCTGTTGTGTGCATTGGAGAATATTTAGTAGCACCACTGGTCTTTGACAGCTATGTACCTATAACATCTTCCCCTCCTAAGTAACAACCAGAATGTGTCCAAACACTGCCAAATGCTCGCTAGGGGACAAAGCCACCTCCATGCTCCATTGAGAACCACTTACAGTAATTTTCTAATGAAAATCTCCACCTACAGGAGAATGCTTGTCTACTCCTTCACAATAGCCAATATGATTTTTACTTGGACCTGCCTCCTCGCAACCTAAGTGAAAAGTGGTGTGGTGTTTGTTTCACCTTCTCCTAGGAAGAATGTTTTCTGTCACTTTTCCAAATCCTGGGTTTGAGTTTGCTTCTATTTCTTAGTTCTTTTATCCAGTGGTTCATACAGAAGAAGTATTTTATTTTATTTTATTTTATTTTATTTTATTTTATTTTATTTTATTCCAGTACACTTAACACACAGTGGTATGTTAGTTTCAGGGCTACAATATTGTGATTCAACACTTCTGTACATCACCCAGTGCCCATCACGACAAGTGCACTTCTTAATCCCCATTACCTATCTCACCCATCTCACCACTCACCTCCCCTCTGATAATCATCAGTTTGTTCTCTATAATTAAGAGTCTGTTTCTTGGTTCATCTTTCTTTCTCTCTCTTTCTCTCTCTCTCTTTCCCCTTTGCTCATTTGTTTTGTTTCTTAAATTCCACATATGAGTGAACTCATACAGAATTTGTCTTTCTCTGACTGATTTATTTACCTTAGCATTATACTCTCATCCATGTCGCTGCAAGTGGCAAGACTGCATTCTTTTTTTCTAGCTGGATAATATTCCATTGTATATATACCACATCTTCTTTGTCCATTCATCTATCAATGGACACTTGGGCTGCTGCTTCCATAGTTTGGCTATTGTAAATAATGCTGCCATAAATAGAGGGGTGCATGTATCCCGTTGAATTACCATTTCTTGTATATTTTTTAAAAGTTTATTTATTTTAAGAGAGAAGGAGAGAGGGCGTGAGTGGGGGAGGGGCAGAGAGAGGGGGAGAGAGAGAATACCAAGCAGGCTCTGCACTGTCTGCCCAGAGCCCCACTCAGGGCTTGATCTCACAAACTGTGAGATCATGACCTAAGCCTAGATGGAGAGTTGGATGCTTACCTGACTGAGCCACCCCTGCTTTGTTTTTGTTTTTGTTTTTGTTTTTTAGTAAATACTCAGTACTGCAATTACTGGATCATAGAGTAGTTCTATTTTTAACTTTTTGAGGACCCTCCACACTGTTTTCCACAGTTCCTGCACCAGTTTGCATTCTGAAGAGGACTTTTTAATCACCTTTAATGATGTGATGAAAATTCTGTCTTTTGTACAGCTTAGAAAAAGATCAATCAAGGAAGTCTTATACTTTCAAACTAAACATCTGAAAATAAAATTAGTTTACTATTTCTGGTCCATTAGTATGGGAAAATCAAGTATTTGTAAGTGTTACTTAGATTTGTTTCCGTTTTTATTGGTAATAAAAGGTAGAAGCTGAAAACTTGACAACATAATGCACATTTAATATTACAGATGTTTTCAAGTACATGTTGTCTTTTTTTTAATGTTTATTTATTTTTGAGAGAGAGACAAAGAGAGAGAGAAAGAGAGAGAACAAGCGGGGAGGGGCAGAGAGACAGGGAGACACAGACTCTGAAGCAGGCTCCAGGCTCTGAGCTGTCAGCACAAAGCCCGACATGGGGCTCAACCCATGAACCGTGAGATCATGACCTGAGCCGAAGTCGGACACTCAACCAGCTGAACCACCTAGGCGCCTCTAATATATTTTTTTAAGTATTTTATTAGAGTTTTTAAATCCGTACTTTTAGTATTTAGAATATTAAGTTAAGGAGATGCATTTCGTTAAGTGGTAGTATAGTATCATTTCTCAGTGTTTGCAGTGGGGTGCTGGAGTTATCTTGTATCAGATTTTACAGAACAAATAATATGTTTTCAGAAATTTTATCAGCTGGAGGACATTAAGCTGGTGGTCTGAAATCAGCCATGGTGGCAGAACTTAGAAACTGGCAAACTCAACAAATCAAGGCTTCCCAGCCTCAGAGATGTGGGCTGTTAAACATCTACCATTATACCTCCTGGCTTAACCTAAAAGGACGTTATATAGAATCTATCCTACAACATTTATAATTTTAAAGTATTCCGTTTATTCCTCAGTAATAAATTGTTCTAGTGATTTAGGTGAAATACAGACTCCTGTTTTAAGTTACATTTTAGTTACATTTTCTCTGATAGCACAGACTTTGACTATTTTTCCAATTTTTATCAGGAACGTATAAATTATTCCCTAGCAGTTATCCCAAAGCATTTTCTTAGGTAAAATGCAAGATATTGAACTCTAGACCTGCATTATCTAATATTTTAATGATTACCTTTGTCTAATATTGGATTTTAGAATTTTATAGAATGACAAAGGAAGAGGAGCTTAAAATAGGGACAGAGACTAAACATTAGGAATATAAAATTAAGTTTATTCAGTGGTGAACAGTTGTTTCCTACCTTCACCAAAATGTAAACAAAACAAATTTTTTTTAAAATCATAATTTAAGTATCTGGGGAAATATTTGCTTCATATATCAAGAAATATTTACCAAAATGAGATATGTACAGTGAATTCTTGTATAGACACACAAGAGCTGACAGTTTAATTAAAATGTTTTGTTGCCTTGGAGCAGAGCAATAAACTCAAAGGACATCTTTGTTCCTTCCAGTTTCTTCTCTACAATAAAAATAAATACTGACTTAATGTGTTAAGCACACAAATATAGTTTCTAATTTCCCAGCCTTCAAATGCCAAAAGATAACAGATACTTGTTCATAATAAACGTGGTTTGGATTTTTTTTTTTAAGGTTGAGAGTTGAACTTTGATGTTCTTAGACTTTCATGCCGTTGTATCATTTTCTCCATCTGCCCCTCTTTATTCCTATGTCTTTTTCAGAGTAGCACTCAAGTTCATTATGTTCACTGGCGTGTTCTCAGCCTTCCTATTCTGAAATGCTCTACACCATCTAAAACTTAGTATTTTCTGAACATTACTTAAATTTTATTGTTTAATATGTTATCAGTCAATGCCTTGCACATTAAGAACAGAGACTCATGCCTCTCTTGCTCTCACAGAATCTAGCATAAGACCTATGCACAATATATGCTCCATGAAATTTGTTGAATGAAATCTCTAGGCCCAGTGATTATTAGAGATCACCAAGCATTATAGGCAAGTGTTATACTTGGATTCATTAATGTTATTTTCCCTTTTGTGTACAGTTTGCTAGATTTGTGGCACACAACTGCTATAGAATAAACATTATGCATACCTCTTTCCCAGTTTTCATTTAATCCTACTTTAAAATTGATACAAACATGCCAGGTTCCTGAATATCCTGTAATCAGAGAATATAACTGAAAAGTGAGGAGGGTGAGGGGCACCTGTGTGGCTCAGTCCATTAAGCGTCAGACTCTTGGTTTTGGCTCAGGCCATGATCACAGTTTCTGAGTTTGAGCCCCGCATCAATGATGTGCCAATGATGGCTCAGAGCCTGCTTGGGATTCTCTCTCTTTCTCTCTCTGTCTCTCTCTCTCTCTCTCTCTCTCTCTCCCTTCCCCTTACCCACCCCCACTCCCCGCTGAATCTCTAGCTCTCTCTCTCTCAAAAATAAAAAAATAAACATTTCTTTTTTAAGTGAGGAAGGCGAGTAGTTACAAAAGGAAAGTATTTAGAGTCCACTGGGGAGTTTATGAAACTGGCGTGGTTTATTCTAATCACACTTGATTGAATCCAAAGAGGAATCATTGGGAATCACCAAATAAACTATATTAGTAACTATAAAATATACTTTCCTGATGAGCATTTTGCTCAAGCAACTCTTCATATTCATCTGCCATTTTCATTTATTCTTCTCTGGCTATTTATAATCTTTTCTATTTTCCTCTTGGGTTGTACTTCTTTTTCTTAATTATTAGTAGAACTTCTTGAATTTTAGGGATATGAAACCTTTGTGTATATTTCAGATCATTTTGCCCAATTTGGCTTAATTTTATATTTACTGTGTGGCAAACTTATCCGAATCCTTTTATGACCTCAATGTTTCATGTGTTACTTAAAAAGACTTTGCCCACCAATGATTCTAGAAGTATCCTCCCAAAACTTTTTAAAGAGCATTTGTTATTTTGTGCTTTTTTCATTTGTGAATCTGAAATCTATTTTGGTGTTTAGATTATGATAGAGATGCATATATATATATATATATATATATATACATAGAGAGAGAGAGAGAGAGAGAGATGAAGAGGAAGTTTTCCTAGCACTACTGTGCATTAGTCTAATGTTTCTCACTGATTTGAAGTGCCATTTGTGGACATTATTAGTGTAACATTAATCTTCAGTTTCTAAGGACAACCACCATTCCTAGAAATTAGGCTGTCTTATGATTAGTCCTGGCCAATGGACTATGAGTCAAACTGTTATGTGCAGCTTTTGGACTGAGGAAGCCAAAAAAGCTTCTTGAAGCCTTTTACTTTTCTCTTTTTCTACTATGATTGATCATAGAGGAGGACTCATGTTGAGATGCAAGAGCCATAAGATTGAAGCAGCTTGTATTGTGTCAACCCTGCCCAGGGTTCAGCTTCTCTAAAGAATCTCTTAGATCCAAGATGGAATTTGTGTGGCAGAGACATGAGCTTTGTGAGTTAAGCCTTTGAGATTTGGGGGACTGTTTGTTACTGCAGCCTAAGTATACCTTTTCCTAACTAATATATCACCTTATACATATATATTCGTCTATATATAGTTGTTTCTTGAATCTTTACTCTGATTCATTTGCCTATTTGCTATTACCTATTTACCTCCATTTTATTGTAACTTGATAGCATACTTTAATACCTGAAGGGGCAATATTTACATCATTGATCTTTTTCAAAATCCTGTGCCCAGATTAACTTTTTAAGACAAATTTTTAGAATTCTGTATAAAAGATCTGTATAAAAGGCTGTTATTTGAATCATACTGCATTAGATTTACAAACTAATTTGGGAAAATTGACATCTCCATAATATAAAGTCGCCCTGTTTTTTTCATATGTCTTGCATGTTTCTTTAGCTTTTTTTTTCTGGTAATTTTTATTGCTCTTCAATAAGATCTTTGTCCATATTATCTTTTTATTGTCCATATTATATTTTATTTATTTATTTATTTATTTATAAATATTTATTTTTGAGAGAGAGAGTGTGCGTGTGAGCATGGGGGAGGGGCAGAGAGAGACTGAGACAGAATTCAAAGCAGGCTTCAGGCTCTGAGCTGTCAGCACAGAGCCTGATGTGGGACTCAAATCCACAAACTGCAAGATCATGACCTGAGCCAAAGTTGGAGGCTTAACTGACTGAGCCACCCAGGCATCCCAGTTTATTTATTTTTTAATGTTTATTTTTGAGAAAAAGAGAGCACAAGCAGGGAAAGTACAGAGAGACAGGGGGACAGAGGATCCGAAGGAGGCTCTGCACGGACAGCAGACAGCCTGATGTGGGGCTCAACCAGGCTCAAACTCACAAACCATGAGATCATGACCTGAACCAAAGTCAAATGCTTAACCAACTGAGCCAGCCAGGCTCCCCTTGTCCAGATTACGTTTTAAAATTAATTCTTACTGGTGTATAGGAGGAGAATTGGTTTATATATATCTCTCTTGTATGTAGACTTCCTTAGCTCCAAGAGAATTGGTTGATTCTCTTTCCCCAAGCGGTGGTCCTGGGATTGCTATTTTGTAGAGATTTATCCTTTTTCTGAATTCATTTCTAGTCACTAACCTGGGATAATTCAATGTATTTCCATTCTTCATGGTTTCTCCTACCATCTGTTCTAGGAAGTGTCCTATTTAAATTTTCCCTCCACCTCTTGTTCCTGTAAGGCATTTAGCAAATCTGTTTGTGTAATTAAATTCCTGTACTATTATTACCTCATGGGCTAATTTTACAGCACTACATAGCTTATTTAATATTTCTATATTGGTTTAACCATCCTCAATAGGAAACTGTTGTATATTACTTACTTACCTTATTATTATAGAGTTCATAATCTGAATATATTCTCTTTATCTCTCATTGCATTATCTTCTTGATACCAAGTCCTGAGTTGCCAATTTAGGAAGGTCTTTGCTTGCTATTATGCATTAAAAGTTTCTAAATATATGTGCAGATATGGATTGGAATATATACTTTTATCTCACTTGGTAAATTGTTTTCTTAAATTAATTATTCAATGTGTAAAAAGAGTTCAGAGTATGAAAGATAGCTCACCTTTATGAGTATGTTTATATAAATCTTACTACATTCTTTTGAATCTTTTTGGAATAAGCCCAACAAAAATCCTGCGAAGTCCCATGAGTACTTAAATAAAACGGCATGAAAGAGTATAGCTTCCCAATGCTTAAAAGCCATTTTTTCCAATACATTTTTTTTTACAAATAAATACCTATTTTTTTTGCAAATAAATACCTAATACAACTTTAACAAAAGTTAAAAGGGAAGAGGTAGTTCCTATGCTGCGTTCTGGAAATATCACCTCAAAACACCCCTTCAGCTATTCTTGACCAAGTCCTAAAAGGAAGATACTGGGTTAGTTAGAACTGGGTTACATGATCCTTCAGTGATAACTCCAAGTTTTCAGGGTGACTTTTTGATAGATGAAAGATGGCCACACTTTATTTTCCTGCTTCTTGTTATGGGGTAACGTCCTCTTCCCTTTAATCTGGGTTGGAGTTAAGTGGTTTGTTTAACCAATATAGTGTAGTGGACTGACATTCTCAGACTTCTGAAGTGAAGTCTTAAAAAGCAGTGCAGCTTCCAGTTAGGTCTCTGGAAACTCACTCTAGAGAAAGTATGACAGTGCTGAGACTGTCATGATGAAGGAAAGCCTAAGTAGCCACAAGGAGAGGATGTATGGATAGGAGAGATGTCTCATCTGTCCCCAGCTGTTCCAGCCATTCTGTACCAGGTACCAGATATGAGAGTGCAAAAGATTTCAAATAACTCTAGCCTTAGCTTCCAAATGTCTTTCACCATATGCAGAAACCCAAGCAAAAACAACCCAACCATGCCCATCAGCCCTCAAAACCATGAGACTTGATATTGAGGTAGTTATGGAGTAATAGCTAACCTGAATAGGTTTCTCATAATTTTCTCATAATGACAGTGTATTTCTTGCCAATGTAAAATCCACTGAAAATCCAGGGGACCTTCAGGGGCAACAGTTCTCCGTGGGGCATTTTAGCAACCTAGGCTTCTCTGGTCTTGTAGATTCCTAGACTGTGTCTTTTCTCTAAAAGTTTGACAGTAGGAGCTTCCTGCTTCTACTGGAGGGTCTCACATTAGAGATTAAATGCTTCAGTCTTCAAGTGGTATATACATATCCTTTTGGCTTGCAGCCCATTAGCCAGAACTTTTACACTGCATAGGGGGTGTAGAAGCATACTCCTCTGCAGGCTGAGAAAGAGAAGGGAATTGGATAGGCATCTATCACATTCTTCCTCTCTCTCTCTCTCCTGCTATAGTGTCCCCTCATCACAGTCCAAAAAATTCCTTTTCTGGGTAGGAACCGTATACTTCATGTGACTATAGCTGCCCCACAGTATCACCATTTGAGCTGCTCTAGTGGTAAAAGCTCTTTCTCCCAGTACCAGGGACCAAATTTCTTAAAATTGTCAGTAGGTACTTTACACATAAAAAGGATTGAGCACTGATCTAGTTCCCTATTGCTGTGTAACAAATTACCCCAACCAAATCTTGGTGGCTTAAAACAACATTTATGGGGCACCTGGCTGGCTCAGTCAGGAAAGCATGCAACTCATGATCTAGGGGGTGTGAGTTCAAGCCCCATGTTGGGCATAGAGCCAACTAAAGAAAACAAAACAAAAACAAACAAAGAGAAAAACATTTCTTCACACTCTCTGTGGGTTAGAGGACCTAGTTAAGCTTGTCCCTCTGGCTTTGGGTCACTTATGAGGCTCAGTCATCTCAAGAGGAGAGGAAGGATCTGCTTCTAGGTCACTTACGTGGTTATTCATTTGCAAGATTAAGTTCTTCCAAGCTTACTGAATCGAGGACTCAGTTCCTCATGAAATGTTGGCTGAAGGCCTCCTTTAGTCACATGGAGCTCTCCATACAGAGTCTCAGAGTGAGCAAGCCAGAGATAAAGAGATGGAAGTTCCAGTTTTTGTAAACTTGTCCCAGAAATGATATCCCATTATTTTTGTCATTTTTCTGTTTATTAGAAGTGAGTCACTAGGCCCAGCCCACACTTGAGGGAAGACAATTACACAAGGGCCTAAACACCAGGAGGTAGAGATACTGGGGCCATGTGGGAGGCTGCCTACTCCTTCACCCATAGGAGATGGGTATTCTGCTGTGTGGGACACACAAAGATAAATAAGGCAAAGCACTAAGCTTTGGAGTAGTGGGGAAAGAGGGTCATAAGTGCATGTAATTATAATACAAAAGAGGGGTGTGGCTAAGTTATATGGAAGAAAAGCTATTGGATCTGAGAAGAAATAGCAGCTAATTCTCTATGGCTATGGAGGTAAAATGTGAGCTACATGATAGAGGCTGAATAATGATTTGCTAGGCTACTAGAGAAGAGGGTTCTGAGCAGAATGAAAAGCAACAAGGCATACAAGTACATTATTATTATTATTATTATTATTATTATTATTATTTTAGAGGTCATGGATATAATGAGACAGTGGCTGTGGCATCATTACTGCTGGGTACCCCTCCCTGCTCTTCTGGGAGGTGCTAGTCATGCAAACTAGTTCTTTGGCAGGTTCTCGCTGCTGGGCCATGGACTCAGAAAGATCCACACATGATTCTGTCGAAAGACATTGTCATCCAGAATGGGTAGGTGAGGAAGGGTGTTGAAAGAGGAGATAACTGGAGTGAAGTTACAAAAAGGGGCAGGCAGGGAGCTAACTCTTTGCCCAAAAAATGCCAGCATACCGAGGTTGTCTATGGACACAATGACTATAACTAGATTAATGTGATGTTGATTACACAGTAAATTCAGGAATGGCCAATATCCTGTGACAGAAATGTGATGCATGGGTGAGAAACGTGCAGATCTGGGGAAGGAGACAAAGACACTTGGATTTTAACTCCCTCTTCAACCCTAGAAAGGGGAAGCAGGTTGTCAACCTGACCTCAAGTCACACTCCAAAAGACTTCAGCAGATTCCTGATGTGCCTGGGGAATGGGGAATAGAGCTATGGGGCAGAGGATTGTGGGAATGGCAGCATGCAAAGTGGGCAAGACTGAAGCTGGATTGTGAAGGCTTTTGTGTACCATGAAAAGCAAATTTGACATTAATCTAGGAAAGATAGACTTAGAAGTGTTATAGTATGTTGTTGCCTCCAGATAACAAGACATAAACTTTATTAATCATACCATGTTCTAGGCATTACATTTACCCCATGTAAACTTCACAGCCACCTTATGTGGAGGTTCTATTATTACCTGCATTTAAACAGAAACCCCGTGGTAACTAGTTTTAGCCCCAACTCACATAGGTAAGAAGTGTCAAGGCTCAGATACCAATCACTGGACAGCAGTTGCCTTTACCCTGCTCTGTGCAACCCTTTTGCTCCTTTGCTCCCATACATTCTTGCTATATTTCTTCCTACTGACTTACTCTGAAAGCCAGGAAATGCAATCCTTGAATACATGTCTTATGTTAGAAAGAGAAAGAGCTTCAGCAATGAGTTTCCTTTGTGCCTCCAGATACTCTCTTTAACTTTAAATTTTGCAAGTTTTCCAGCATACACAAAAGTAGAGAAAAGCAAAAATGAACTTAGCTTCAGCACAGATTGATGTTGTATCACTTATGTTTATCCATCCTATTTCCATCCCCCAAATTTTATTTCTAGGGTATTTTTAAGTGAATTCTAGACACCAGATTGTTTCACACATAAGTATTTTACTATCTGTAACCAATAAAGACTTTTAAAAATATAGTTATAACACCATTATCACACCCAACAAAATTAACAAAATTGTTATTTCTTTTTTTTTAAATTTTTTAAATGTTTACTTATTTTTTTAGAGAAACAGAGTGCAAGCAGGGGAGAGACAGAGAGAGGAGGAAACAGAATCTGAGCAGACTCCAGGCTCTGAGCTGTTAGCACAGAGCCTGACCCAGGGCTCGAATTCATGAACCATGAGATCATGACCTGAGCTGAAATCAAGAGTCAGATGCTTAACCAACTGAGCCACCCAGCTGCCCCCAAAATTGTTACTCCTTAATAGCAGATTCTATTTTTAAGACTTTTTTCTACCAATCACATATCATATACAAAAGTTTCACTGAAAAGAATGATAGAATTCCTGTGTATGAAATTTCTTTTTATAAGCAAAATATTTTCTAATGAGTTTATAGGATTGATCTGTAGGCAATAACAGTGATTCTTAGTAACATTTATTGCAAGAACATTTTCCAAATTTACAATAGATTGTAAATATCTTATATTTTTATAAGGGCTAGCTCCACATAGAATTGAGATACTACCAATTAACACCTTATTAAAGTAAGATCTTCTCTGAAGGCAAAATTAAACCTCTCTCTCCTATAAGTACTGATTGGAGATTGATCTCATATGCCCTGCAGTACTGTTAGTTTTATAGCTGTCTTTGTTGTAAGCCCAGGATAGAAATCACACTTTTTCACCATGTATTGACCACATTACTCAGTTTTATGCTTTGCACAGCTAGCAAATTTTTATAAAGCACACTTTGAAAAAGCTCAGTCACCTTCTAATTGTAACTCAGTCATACATACTCAGGGTGTGGTGATCTCAAGGTATAGATGCATCTAATGTGTATCTGCAAAGAAATTTGGAAATCATTTAGGCTACTTTCATTTTAGATCTGATGAACTGTAGCCAAGAGCCGTGCGAGACCCATGTAATTCCAACTGCCAATAGTCTTTTATTCACTGACTCATTTTATGTTAGTACTCATGTTTTAAAAGTTTCTTTTAAAATTTAAATTAATAAAAGATACAATTGCAGAGTTCGGTTTCACTATTATCTCCAATAAGGTAGTGATACTTCAATATACACATGCAGAGAGTACTTAAATTTTCCTCTCCCTTCCAGCAAGAGGCCACGGCCAAACACCCTCCCATCTTCTCATTATAAATAGGTTTACTTTGCAGTCCATTCTTGTTATTCTCGCTGCCACTGAATAGGGGGTGAATTTTTTAATTACTGGCCGCGATTCTCTTTAGAAAACCCCACGCGCGCCAACCTCAGTACTGGAGCCTGGGTGCATGAGGCGCCTGTTCTAACTTAGGCAACATTGGGTCATCTGTTTATTTTCGGGGGGGAAGGGGGGAGTGGTGTCAGAAAGAAAGGGCGGCCGTTGCCCAGGCAACCGACACCCGGGGCAACGGCAGGGGGAGGCGGGAGGGGGCGTGGCCTCGGCGGGACCAGGCGGATAAGAGGCGGCGCTGACTGCCCGCCTTCTAAGCTGGGACTGTTCGTGCGGCGGGGCGGAGGCGGGGCGGCCAGGCACCACCTCCGACTACCTGGAAAGGCCCGGGCTTGCGAGCTAGCGAGGCTCCGGGCCCATCGCTTCCTCTCGCCACGTCCCCTGCCGAGGAGGCTCGCTCCACGCGCCAACATGGCGGGCGGGCGCTGGGGCCCGCTGCTGACGGCGCTCCTGGCCGCCCGGGTCGCGGTGGCGGAGGAGGCCGGCCCCGCGCAGGCCGCGCTGCCGGAGGAGCGGAGCTGGGTGCGGCCCATGACCGCCTCCAACTGGACGCTGGTGATGGAGGGCGAGTGGATGCTGAAATTGTGAGTGTGCCCGCACGTCCCGCACGCCACACTGCCCCCCTGGGCCCCGCCCTCCCAGAGCCGCGCGGGCCGCTGTGGAGTCCGCACCGCCCGCTGGGCTCCGCCACTGCTCGCTCGGCGGCCCGCCGCGCGGGGGCCGCCTGCTCACGCTGCGCATGCGCGCCAGGCCCTCCGCGGTGACAGCTGCGGGTGCGGAGCATCCCGCCTCTCTCCGCACCCGCCGCCCCCCTCGCCTGCTAAGCCCCCTGCCTTTGGTGGTGGGGGCGGGGGCAAGAGTTGAGGGATGGGGTGGGCAGCGTGCCAAGGGGAGTCGGGGGAAATGGAGGAAATCTGTGAGAAAATCGCGTGCTTTTGGTACAGGTGTGTACGAAGAGAAAAGGGCTGCCATTCAGTGAAATTAACGCGCAGTACAAATACGTAGCACGGGCTACGCAGGATATTTGTTGAATGGATAATTACAGACCGTGAAGGGCACACCAGCTAGTGCAAAGTATTTTGGTTTTCATTTTGAATTCTCCGAGATGTCATTGTGAAAAATAAAACAGGAAGATGGGGGTGTTTTTGAAGTTTTAGAACAAGATTTCAAATAAATGTTGATATTCCTTATCATTTTTAGAGGTAGAGATTTCTGGGTAGATAATTGTGCTAGTGTAATAAAGAAAGGGACATTAGTACATCGCCCCTTTTGAACAATAGAAGGTAAACTGTGGATAGTGTCTTTGCTTGAAGGAGATGGGAAAATACAGTTTTGAGTTAGGAACAGGCACATGGCTTAAAATTAACTTCTAGGAAGAAAGTGATCCTTTGGAAAAAGCCTTGAAGGAGACCATGGGAGGATGTTTGAACAGGCTTCAGAGACCATCACGGTGGGCTTGTGGGGAGTATGAAGAACATCTGGAGAAATGATACCTTAACTCCTTAGACTGTAGTTTCAGATCATGTATATACTTGATCACTACTGTTTTGCCATTAATCTTACCTTGAGGACACAGACACACAGAATTGGATCTTTCCTTTATTTGTCCAAGACCACATTTTGATTTTCTCAATTTCAGTTGCAAATAGATGCGTATGGAGTGAAAACCTCAGTGTGAGATCAGGGCCCAAAGTTACAAGTCCCTTAGCAGATTACGCTGTTCAGAGAACATAGTACACATTACCCCTTCAAACATGCATTTACCTTTTGTCCACGAAGAAGGTGATAGAAAGACCTGAAAGTAAAATGCCTTTGGTGTCATAATGAACCAATGAAATGATTAAGGAAATATGTAGTCATGAAGCACTTATTAAACTACTTAATGAGTTTAGTATGAGGAGGATGAAGATGAAGAGGTCATTTTCCATTTAAGAGAGAAGCTTTTAACGTAAGTGGAGCTTTATTCAAGACTGTCATGTTTGTAATAATTGTAAGATTTTAGACTGCATTTTGTCAGCTAGTACTACAAAGAGTTCTTTTTGAGAGTAGGTGCTTATACGGTGGAGCTTTCTAGATGCCAGTTTTCTGATTAAAACTGAGTTTGTGTATGTACATGATGAAGGTCAAAACAGAAAGGCCTCAACTCCTTTATAGCTCCTTTTTGGAATAACCATCTCTCTATTTTTTTTTTTTTTCTTAGTAAAAGAACTAAACAAGCTAAAGCTCAGGTGAGTGTAAGCCATGTGAAGCTTGTAAACGTGCAACAGCCAACAACTCGTATGTTTGGCTACGTCGACTGTCAAATTAAACTTTTCATAAATGTTCAAGCCCAGACATAGTAACCAATTGATCTAAACTTGCCATGTGTCCATCGCATGGAATATGTTGGGCTGTGATGAAAGATGGGACTTAGAACCCAGAAGTAAGCTGTATTGTGCCTAAGATCATTTTAGAAGTTCCCTTTTCATTGGGTACACTTCAGAATAAGTCACTATGAAGGGAGGCTCTAAAGGAAAGAAGATTTAAACCATTGTATCCAAATTTTTTCTACATAATAGAACCTAAGTCCTGAAGAAATATTGTTGCTCTTATCTGTTTGTGATACCCCCTTTCCTCCCTTTCACAAAGGGAGGAAACTTTCTATTTTTTCTTATTTTCTATTTTCACAAATTTTCTATTTTTTCTTAAAAAAATAGAAAATTCATTATATTCTCAACCACTACAGGCCTACCATAAATTTCTAAGAATTCACTCAAATAGCCTTATCAGAATCTTTTTGCTGATGTATAGAACAGAGAAAAGCCAAATGTGTTAATACTAGCTACCGTTTCAACACTTTTTTCAGGTAAACAGATCATAATAAATGGAGATTGTGAGGGGTCTACAGATGATGCATTTAACTTTTCTAAAGAAGCAATTAGGAGACTTTCTGATAGTATGAAAAATTTGACATTACTGTGAATGACATTTCTTTATTTGTTCATTTGCTTATATCCTACTTCTCTTCTGGGATTTTTTTTCTCATATCCCACTTCATACAAAGCTCCTATAATACAATTTTTGGTTATACTGGTATTGATAATTTCAGTTGTTTTTAAGGACCTAGCA
Organism: Panthera uncia; assembly: GCF_023721935.1. Lineage (NCBI taxonomy): Eukaryota > Metazoa > Chordata > Mammalia > Carnivora > Felidae > Panthera > Panthera uncia. The sequence goes on along the minus strand of NW_026057578.1, from coordinate 33,159,431 downwards.
GTGTTTTCTACTCCTGTTATGAAATTTAATTTGTTATATTTTCTTTGTTTTAAAAACAGTCAATTGTTTTGGAAACTTGCAATTGAATTTTCAATGTTTAAAAAGCACTTCTCTGTTAAGGGGAAATATCAGTTAAAATATATTTGTAGTAATTCACCATTTCAATTCTGAAAACTTTTTTTAAAAAATCTGAAAAATTATCCCATTATTATTTGCATTTTCTTTAATGCTTGTTGTATATTCAGTTTTTCTCTTCTTCTTTGCTTTCATATATTGTTTTATAATTTTAATCCCTATTTCTGCCATGTCTCTATGATTGGCTTGCTGTACTTTTCTCATCCTAACCTCTGATGAAAAGTTTGCCCTTTCTCAGGATTAGGAAAGAGTACATATAATCTTTAGAATACCTTCTGAAGTTTTCTTTTTTTCTATTTCCATTGTTTCATACTATCCTTTATTCAGTTACTTTGTAACCTTTTACTATTTTAAACTTTTTTGGTTCCCATTGTATCAGTTCTTGAGAATACCGCTTTTGTTCTTTTGACACACAAAAATGTACATTCTATATATTTTTCTGGTGTTTCCCCCCCACCCCAAAGAAATAAGTAGATATCCAAGTAGCTTAATTTTGATCTGCCTTCTTTAAAAAAATATTTATTTTATTTTATTATATATATAGTGAGAGCACAAGCAGGGAAGAGGGGCATAGGGAGAGAAAGAGAGAATCTTTTTTTTTTTTTTTTTTTAGTTTTTTAAATGTTTACTTATTTTTGGGAGAGAGACAGAGTGTGAGCAGGAGAGGGACAGAGAGAGAGGGAGATACAGAATCCAAAGCAGGCTCCAGGCTCTGAGCTGTCAGCACAGAGCCCAGCGTGGGGCTTGAACCCACTATCCATGAGATCATGACCTGAGCCGAAGTTGGGACACTTAACCGACTGAGCCACCCAGGTGCCCCAAGAAAGAGAGAATCTTAACTGGGCTCCACACTCAGCATGGAGCCCAACTCAGGGCTCGATTCCATGACCCTGGGATCATGCATGACCTGAGCTGAAATCAAGTCAGACACTCAACCAACTGAGCCACCCAAGGGGCCCTGACCTGCCTACTTTTAAACTGATATCCAGAAGAAAAGTATATCTTTGGGTTAATTTACCTCTGTAAAGCTTATAGATCTTTATAAAATACTACCTTTTCTGACTTGATTCTAATTTAAATTAGTCACTGTGATGGAGGGAAGCCTCATTTATATCCTTAGAACCTCTAAGTTTTAGTACTTTTTTTCCAAAATCCTTCTTATTCCCGAAGAGAATGTCTTCAAGCAGCATCACCTTAGCTTGTCAGATAGTCATAATTTTTTGAAGTTTAATAGAGTATAGTGATGTGTGGATTGAATGTTTAAGAGATAGTCATTACATGCTTGTTATGTTTCAAGTTTAGACTTGGGGGTCTTGGAAGATGAAAATGAATGAACGACATTCTTTGATTTCAAGGGACAGTCAATCTACTGTGCTCTGAAGGAAATAAATAGCAGATACAGCATTCATTTATTTAGCAAATGTTTCCTGAATGCTTCTTCTCTGTCAGGCATTCAGCAGTGGTTCTCATCAGGGCACTGTTGGCATCTTGGGTTGGACAGTTCTTTGATATGTGGGGATGGCCTGCCTGTTGCAGAACCGTCAGCATCACTGCCTCTACCCATCACATTCTAGTGTTCATGTGACATCAAAAAAATTTTAATCATCTCCATTCCCTATGCACATTCCCAAATGTCTCTGATTGAAAACTACTGCCCTGGGTACTGTTATGGGTATTTAAAAACACGAAAAAGAATAGCTCATAAGTGAACATAGAAGTATTTAATTTCAGATTGTTTCCACAAAGGGTTATCCACATTATCACCTCTATGATCATCATCATCTCAGTCACAGTAAACAGTTACATTGCTTCCATTTCATGTCCTGAATGCTGTCTTATTTCATCATCCCAGCATTCTGGTGCAGAGGTAGCATTCTCATTAACTAGGGGAGATGAAACTTGAAAAGGTTAAAGCTTTGGCCAAGGCCAGATCCTTAGGAAGTGATTGGCAAGGCCAGAACTAGAACACAGGCCTGAGCTTTGCAGTTCCTGCTGCAAACCTAGGAGAATAGCAGGGACCTAGGGGAGGAAGGTACAAAGCCTGGCCGGTTCATGCTTAGGCTGTCAGCTGGCCAGCACCATAAAGGGTGCACCATTAAGGGAGGCCTTTTCCCTGTGGGATTCAACGACCCACCCATGGTTTTATCGTCTCTAGATTCTCCAGATGAGGAGCATTATTGCTATATGCTCATTCCTGACACTCTTCACCACTCATACAGGTGCTCTGCCTTTTCTGCACCCCAACCACCCAGGAAAATTCTCACTTTGCCTTGTTTGTACCTAGCCTGGCCCTTATCACAACTCGTAATTATAAATTTATTTATATGCTTCTCTGATTCTTCCTCTAGATAATAAGCTTTTCAGTAGAGAAAGAAATTTTTTCTTTTTCCTGTTTATCTCCAGAGCCTTAATAACTATCACATTCAATAAATACTTTAAGTAAACGAATTACTGTCTATTACAGTCTATTATTCAATAGACTAGTTGTTTCTTTAATCAAGAGCTTCCTCAAGTGTATCACTGAGGTAACACCTGTATATATTGTCTTAGATACTAAGGAGAGTCACTATCATCTCCCATTTGTTCATTAATGTATTAAATATTTACTGTGGTCCAGGACCTGCCAGGCTCTGTTCTGGCTCGGTATAAGCAATATACCAGTCCCTGCCTTCATTGAGGGTTTGTCTTTTTTTTTTTTTTCCTTAATTTTTTTTTAAACATTTATTCATTTTTGAGAGACAAAGTGTGAGTGGGGAGAGAGAGAGAGGGAGACACAGAATCTGAAGCAAGCTCCAGGCTCTGAACCGTCAGCACAGAGCCTGACACGGGGCTTGAACTCAAGAACCTTGAGATCATGACCTGAGATGAAGTCAAATGCTTAACTCACTGAGCCACCAAGGAGCCCCCATGGAGTGAATTCTATTTTCTCTAGCACATAACATGATTTTTGTGGAGTTATCCATTTTTATTTTTTCTCTACATTTTATGATAAAATGCCCTAGAAATGATCTTCTAAAGAAATCAAATTAAATATAAGCCTTCCAACTCTTGGATTATTATGAGTTTTCCCATGTTTTCCAGATATAAGAATGACACTTGATGTAGTTAAGTCATCAGCTAAGACATTTTGATTTAGTTTCATGTATTAAGGCATAGAAAAATGACCCTAGTTTACCTTTTCATCTTCATTATCACATATTCTTTTGAGCATTTTGGGCAAAATAAGTTCTAAGTGAAAATCGACTGTATCAGTCATTGTCCATCTCATCTCTGCATGGATGAGAAAAGAGAATGTATGGGGACACACTGGTGAAATTTGAGCCAAAACAGAAGAAGAAAAATTGCACATTATTGGGAGAATAAAAATGTAGTTTTAGTAAAATTTTATTTCTACGAAATGTATTTAAGTTAACTCCTTTCTCTGATGTGTTTCATGTACTTAATGAAATCTCACACCAAATTCAGTTGGTTCATGAAATCAAAGTAATCACAGGCCTTCAACTACCTTACGTATAACAGAAACTAAGTATAATTTATGCATGAATTGCATAACATGGATGACGAAAACATGCTTTAGAATTTTGTTTCCCAAAGTGGTTAAAAACCTTGGATTAATATTCAAGTCTGTGTTTTAGCCGTACGGCATTTTAAATGTGTTTATGAAGCTTGCTAATTTTATATACCCCTGGCACCTGGGAAAAGCCTAAATAGATAAGATACTGTCATATAGTTTTCATGACTGTAAAGGTTCTAATTCCTTTTGGAGGCCCTTAAATGAAAGAAGGATTAATTTGAATGTAAAAGACAGTTATGGCAGGTCAACCCTTTTATAGTTCTTAGAAGATTGACATTATGAACTAATTTTAAATAATATAAATAAAGATCATGATCAGTCCTTTCTGATGATTTTCATCATGAGTTTTACAGAAAGATTACATTTATATACACGTACTTACACAGACACAGAGAGTGCATTTTCTTCTTTGTATTCGTTTGGTCCCTGAAGAACCTTCCTGTAGTAGGTTCTCAATTACCATCTAAATCATCGTCCTTCAGATACAAAACAATACTAATAATTTGAAAAGCAGAAACAACAGTGGGCCAATTCCCACACCAGAGACTCAGCTGCCTTATTTCTACCACCAAAGAATGCACTAAGTTAATGAATGATGTTGGTGCACTCCAACACAAAAAGCTCTGATTAAATCTCAGAAATAATGGCATTCATAGTCCCTCAGTCTCCAGTGGGTAGCAGCTACATAAAAAATGGAATATCTAAAATAACCTCAGTGGCATTTTTATATCTAGGGATCAATGTTACCCAAATCTCACTTTATATAATAGCCTGTCTAGAGACTAGGGACTGGTATGTAAAAAATAAAAGATGGGGGGAGCCTGGGTGGCTCAGTTGGTTGAGCATCTGACTCTTGATTTTGGCTCAGGTCATGATCTCATGGATATGAGAACAAGCCCCAGTCAGCCTTTGTGCTAGGCATGGAGGCTCCTTGAGATTCTTTCTCCCTCTTCCCCTGAAGCACCCCCCCCCCCCCCGCCTCAAAAAACAAAACAAAAACTAAATGCTCCATCTGGGTTCTTACTCTGTGTGGTCTTAGGTGACCTTAAGCTAGGTCCTTTAAATCTGCATTCCCTGTTTGACAGTGAGGTTGTAAGGTTCAGATGAGCTAATGTATCATAAAAGTGTCTTGGAAACCAAACAGTGTATTACAAATGTAATTGGTATTAATAATTGTTCTTAACATGTACCTGTTTTATATAAGTCATCTAATCTCCCAACAACCTTCTAAGGTAGCCGGTGTTATTATCCCATTTTGCAGTTGAGGAAGCTGAGGCATGGAGTGAGTATTAAGCTGCCTGCCCAAAGTCACATGGTTAATTTGTGGTTGGTCTTGCTGAATCCTCTGGCAGTACTCTTATCTAATACACAGAAATGCCTGTCAAAGTATACTTAATAATAAATGTCCTCTTTTTTCCTAAAGTTTACCAACTGCTTGGCCCAGTAACATCTACCATATGACGGTTTTTTTCTAAATTTATTTATTTTTGAGGGGGGGGGAAGAGAGAGAGAGAGAGCTTGTGCACAAAAGCAGGGGAGGAGCAGAGGGAGCAGGAAACACAGAATCTGAAGCAGGCTCCAGGCTCCAAGCTGTTAGTACAGAGCCCGACGTGGGGCTCGAACTCAAGAACTGCAAGACCTGAGCTGAAGTTGGACACTTAACTAAGCCACCCAGGCACCCCTGAATGTTTTTCAAATATATAGAAAATGACTTTTCTCAAATAAAGACTATATATGTTTTTTAATTTTTTCATTTATTTATTCAGCAAATATTTATTGAGCACTTACTGCACCAGGTATATACAATGCCCTGGAAATGTAGAGATTCACATGTTTATAATCAGCTATGTTCAAAGATGTCAGTGGATTGTTCTTGGATCATGTCTTCTGGTCCACATATATCTCTGGGATCTCAGGGACTAGACAGTGAGATGTAATGAGAAGATTAATGACCTTTTAGAATCATCTTGGAATTGGCTATTCTACCCCTCTAGAGAAGTATGAACAATCCTTAGAGAGGGTGAAAAATTGTGCTTAAGTCTGGTTGCATCTAGGGGCCTGGCTGGACAGAGAAATGTGTGCCTTGCTTTGGACAGCCCTTTCTCTTGCTGGGCTGGGCCTAATCTCAATACTTGTCTTGAAGTAAATGCAACCCATCATGTTGACTTTTTAACCCCCTGTAACCTCCTCATAATGTGAAAGATCAAAATATTGCCCACTTTCAGTTTGTTACTGTTTTTCAGGAAAGTTGGTTTGTATGCGTCATTGTATTGAGTATTGCATGGCATTTACAGGCATGCTTCCGCCCAGGTTGAGATAAAAGGGTTTGTAAATGATGACCTAACAGCACCTTTGTGCCTAAATCTTATTACAGAATTTGATCATTTAACACTTTTTCCCCCTTTATTTCCTTTCCTAAGGCATTTTTTCCCTGTGTGTGCATGTGTGTTTGTCTTATTCTTTTTTTTTTTTTTAATGTTTATTTATTTTTTGAGAGAGAGAGACAGAGGTGGGTAGACAGGGGCAGAGAGACAGGGAGACACAGGATCCCAAGCAGGCTCCAGGCTTTGAGCTGTCAGCACAGAGCCTGACGTGGGCCTCGAATTCACGATCTGTGAGATCATGACCTGAGCCAAAGTCAGACGCTTAACCGACTGAGCCACCCAGGTGTTCCTGTCTCATTCTTTGGCAGACATTCTTTCCTACCTCTCTTTCTCCCCCACCACTTTCTTCTCCTAACATAAAAATAATAGATGCCATATTTTGTAAAAATAGTTCGGGAATGGAATAAAATGGAAAATAAATCAGGGGTAAGAATCAACATTTTCACAATGTTGAACCTGCCCATCCAGAACTTGGCATATCTTTCCATTTAATCAAGTCTTTTAAAAAATATATTTAATCATTATGTTGTACCTGAAACTAATGTAATGTTATATGTCAGTTATACTTTAATAAGATGACAGACAAAAGCTATTAGGAAAATTTAAAAAATACACAAAAATAGGGGTAGTACAATGAACCCTCATCATCCATCATCCAGATTTATCAGTTGTATCAACATACAGCCAATCTTGGTTCATCTATATCTCCTGCCCTCTACCCCTTGGTGGAATAATTTACCTACTCTAACATTCACCCATTGTATGTAAACAATCAGTGATATCAAGTCTTTTAAAAATACCTATTGCATTTATCCACTCAGTATTTTGACTTGAGTTGAGGATTTTTAAAGTGTAATTTAAACAGATTTAAGCAGATTTTTAAAAAATTTTTAATGTTTATTTATTTTTGAGAGAGAGACAGAGACAGAGAACGAGCAGGGAAGGGCAGAGAGAGAGAGAGACAGAATTTGAAGTGGGCTCCAGGCTTCAAGCTGACAGCACAGAGCCTGACACAGGGCTCGATGTCACAAACTGTGAGATCATGACCTGAGCCAAAGTTGGATGCTTAACCAACTGAGCCACCCAGGCACCCCATTTAAGCAGATTTTTAAAGTATGCCTACTTGGTGGCATCCCAAAATATTCAGTGTCCAGTGATTTTTTTGTGAGCATTGTGAACATTGTGTCCTATTTTGTGAGCATTGATTAATTTTATTTACTGCTTTTTCCATCTGGGTATTATTCAGCAAAACAAAATATCTCTCCATTTGTACTAATGTATTTTTGTGACATTATTCTGTAAATATTTTCCTTTTACTTGTGTCCTATGTTAGTACTTTAAAATGGATTTCCAGCACATGTTACTGTTTGTTAACAATAGTTTATAATAAGCATAGCTCGACCAACTCTTAAAATCTTCATAAGGCATATTTGATCTCAATCTCTTCTTATTTCAAATTTTATCTTCCTTTCTGTATTAGTTTCCTTGGACAACTGTAAATTACTACAAACTTAGTGGCTTAAAACAATGGAAATTTACTCTCTCACAATTCTGGAGACCCAAATTCCAAAATCAAAATGTTGGCAAGGTGGCTTCCTCTGGAGGCTCTGTGAGACTGTCTGTTCCATGCCTCTCCTAGCTTCTTGTGGCCAGCGTGGCTTCCCTTGGCCTGTAGCTGCATAACACCCATCTCTGACTATGTTTTCACATGGCCTTCCTTCTTCTCTGTGTCACACTTCCTTCTTCTTATGAGAACCTATCCTAAATCCAGGATAATCACACCCCAAGATCCTTAATTTAATTATATGTATAATGACCCTTATTCCAAATAAGATCATATGCATAGGTGTGGGGGCTTAGGAGTTGGATGTATCTTTTTAAGAGACACTATTCAATCCACTATATTTCTAAACAGGAATCTTTTCTGGATTCCTATTTTAACACCTGCATATAAAATCTTGGCTGTGTTAGAGCTTTATGACCTATTTATGATGTTTTCTAGGATCATAGGAACAAAGCGAGGCCCTTAACATATTGCCAGGATGACAGCCTAACCTTCCAGTTTGCTTCCTTCCATCTTATCCTTCCCTGATCCATTATCCAAAGAGCTGCCAGGTGACTTTTCCAAAGTGTAAATCTGATTATGATTCTCACTTTTTTAGAGTAGAGGTAATGGAGCTTTGAATAAAGTCCTAACTCCTCATACAACATTTTTAAAGGCTGTGAATGATCCCTTCATCCTGTCCTGTCAGTACTCTGATCCTTCACACTTACTGTTCTCTCTGCTTAGATTAGAACATTCCCTGAGCCCTCTCTGGCCGTTACTCTTACTTTAGATCTTAGCATGGATGCTCCTTTCTCTGTGGGCCCTCTGAGATCACCCAGCTCCTGAGTGTCCCGTAGCATCCACATTCTGAGTCATGGCATTTGCCACTTGGAATGTCATTACCCCTATGTTTACCTCTTTTCATCTGTGGGTGATTCAGTCCACAAGGAGGAAGGAGGTACCACGTTTGTCTTGTTCACAGTTGTGGCCTCAGTTTCTAGAATGGTGCTTAGATCATGTTGAATGAAAAAAATAATGTAAAAAAACAGAGTTCTGGTTGAAGTCCCAAGTGTTTATTTCTAATTCCTCTTCTATTTAAGAAAGTGTCATTTAGCCAGCTTAGCGTATAGCTTCTACTTTCTGAGAATGCTTCAGACTGCCACATATCTTTGGAAATGATTTGCATTTGGGGGCACCCACTGGCAATACATCTTCTGTCCATCAGATCTCACATTGATGGGTCTGCAACTGGTTTGCCTAGTTTAAAAGAGGCCCTTGTGAAAATTGTCTGCCATTAGTGGGGCACTCAAAATAGTTTGACCCTGAAAAATCATAACCTATCTGGAAAGTAGTATAATTTGGGTTCGTTGTAAGAATAACTTTGAAATAAAATATCTTATGTATTATAGTAATTTGTGAAAATATTCTTAAACTTTGGCTAAGTTTTTCCTGGGGAATTGATATTCATACATTAGATTCTAGCAGGGAAATATGCTTCTGTTTATCTATATCAAGTGTCTTTGGAAAAGCTTGCTCTTGTGCTTCCCTTTAGTTAAAAACTTATTTCTCTATTTTGTTTTACAGATTTTTTTCATATGTTGATGATATTGATTAGCTATTCTTCTTTTATAGTTATGCCCCTTGGTGTCCGTCCTGCCAGCAGACTGACTCAGAATGGGAGACATTTGCAAGGAACGGTGAAACACTTCAAATCAGTGTAGGCAAAGTGGACGTCATTCAAGAGCCAGGTGCTGTACATGTTGGACATGAAATGCAAAAGCTTATTACTTTTAATTTTGAATTTTTTATTTAAATGTATTTATTTATTTTAAAATATATTTTTGAGAGAGAGAGAGACAGAGAGACAGAGAGACAGAGCATGAGCAGGGGAAGGGCAGAGAGAGAGGGAGACACAGAATCCGAAGCAGACTCTGGGCTTGGAGCTGTCAGCACAGAGCCCGACGCAGGGCTCAAACTCAGGAGCCACAAGATCATGACCTGAGCTGAAGTCGGATGCTTAACCAACTGAGCCACCAAGGTGCCACCCCTTTATTTTGAATTTTTTCAAACAAATAGAAAAGATGAAAGGCTAGGATATTGAGTACCCATGAACTGACCATCTAGAATCAACAGATAACATGTTAACATATCTGGGTCTGTCTATGTATGCTGGTGTTGACATACATATATTTTATATTGTTATTAATTTGCTGAGTCATTTGAAAATCAGTTGTAGACATCATGATACTTTACCCTTCAGTACTTAAGTATATTAAAATCTTTTTCATTATTTCCCATTTTGAACCAGGGTATAATCAGGGTTCACCAATTGAATTTGGTAGCTATACTTTTTAGTCTCCCTCATTCTAGAAAATAGTCCCCCATTTTTTTTCATGACATTGATACTCTGAAGAGAACAGGCTGGGGATTTGCCTAGGTGTTTCTCTGTAGGAACATTTAATTTATTCTTATATTTTCTGCAACTTGAATTTTGGTCTAGAGACATGATTCAGGTTAGACATTTATGGCCAAGAGTACTTCATAGGTGATCCTGTGACTTAAATTGTATTCTACCAAAAGACAAATATTATCACACATATTAAGACACGTTAGTGATGTTGAGTTTGAGCACTTGTTTAAGGTGATGACATTAAACATCTCCATTGTAAAGAAAAGACCCCATTTTGTGATTAGCATATAATCTATGGGGTGATACATGGCGTTGATGATCTTACCTGAACCAAATGATGATCTTACCCGAACCAAATATTTCACAGTGTGTTCCAGAATGGTGAATTTCTAATTCTGTTGTTTCATCTACATTTATTAGCTGTTAATGATATAATTTTTCAAAAGAAAGAGGGAAATAGAGGAAACTTTTAAATTCTGAAAAGATACACACAAGTAGTATTTGTAGTTTAAAAATAATTGTGTAAGGGTTTCCTGAGTGGCTCAGTCGGTTGAGCTGCCGATTCTTGATTTTGGCTCAGGTCATCATTCCAGGGTCGTGAGATCAAGCCCCAAGTCGACTTTGCACTGTGAACAGAGCCTGCTTGAGATTCTCTCTCTCTGTCTCTGCCCCTCCCCCAATGCTTGTGCATACTCTGTCTCTCTCTTCCCTTTACAAGGGAAAAAAGAAGGTAGGCATGGAGGTGTAGCAATTACTTTTCTGAAACACCAACAACTTTTGTGTTTTGTGCAAACATGAGTGCAAACATGAGTGCAAAAACACAAAGTAATGAATTACCAATTACTTGGACAGGAAAACTGATGGCGTCTGTTAAGATGAATGTGTTGACAAACCCCTGAAGAGAGATTTCTGTTAAAGCCATTACTTCTCAAGCCTCCACCTTTTTAATCATTTGAATCAAATCCATTTCTGCCCATCTGCTATTTAGAGCTGGACAATTATACTTACTAGTTCATGGTTTGGGCTATTAGAATGAGTTATTCCATTTGGAAGTCATGTCATTGCAATTACATTTTTGCTGTAAACTTTTTTTTGTCTTTTAGTAGTTTGAGTCCAGTGAAATCAGGTGTAAGCCTTGCTAATTAGTGGGCAGGAGACACATTTGATGATGTGTTTCTTGGAAATGCAGCTGGCCTATTCACATTTCAGTCGTTTGGTGTACCTGCCGTGAATTCACAGCATGATTTGAGTTAAAAGAATTAAACGATTAACTTTGTGATGGATTCACAAATCTAAAGGTTAACTGAATATAGTCTTTCCATCTAAAATGTAGATTTACAGCTACTATTTCCAGTGTGAATGGATTGAGTGCTTTTTTGATAAGGTAGAGAGAAATCTATTATAATGAAATATTTTAAAAACAAATTTATCATTGACTCATACTATTTATGTAAATGTAAATTATATATATTTGAAATATTTATCAAAGAAGAAGGAAAAAAGTCTTTGGTCCAGTATTCTTTAGGAATAGTGAAGAAACAAAGTCCAAAAAAAGGAAAAAATGATTGTTTTATGTATTAAAACAAGTTTTAAAGTATAGTTCTAGAATTATTTTAAATAGTAAAAATTTAAAAACTAACTCATAAATAAAAATTATGAGACAAAATTCCACACACATGATTGAGTGGCCTAAAGAATATTTCACTTCAGATTATACTATTTTATTTTATACTTTATTAAATCTAATGCTGTTAGGGCCCCTGGGTGGCTCAGTTGGTTGAGTATCCAACTCTTGATTTCGGCTCAGGTCATGACCCCAGCGTCGTGGAATTGAGCTGCGCTTCAGGCTCTGCAATGAGCATGGAGCCTGCTTAAGATTCTCTCTCTCTCTTTCCCTCTCTCCCTCTCTCTGTCCCTCCACCCCTCTCCCCTGCTTGTGTGCACACTCTCTCTCTCTCTCTCTCAAAATTTTTTTAATCTAATGCTATCAATTAATCTTTTAAAAGGGTTTCAGAATAATGTACTTATTCAAGAAATATTTGAGTTTCTACCATGTACCAGGTCTTGTTCTAGATGGCAGTGATACAGGGGCGCCTAGGTGGCTCAGTCGGTTAAGCATCTGACTTTGGTCATGATCTCACGGTTCATGAGTTTGAGCCCCATATCGGGCTCTGTGCTGACAGCTCAGAGCCTGGAGCCTCTTCACATTCTGTGTCTCCTTCTTTCTCCCTGCCCTTCCACCACTTGTGTGTTCACTCTCTTTCTCTCTCAACAATAAATAAACATTATAAAAATTAGATGACAGTGATATAGATAAATGATACAAGTAAATAAGGAATATAAAGACCTGGCTGCCCATTGAATTTACATTTTAGTGAAGGAGATAAATAGTAATGAGAGTAAAATGGAAAATAATGTCTGGTGGCAGTAAGGACTTGAAGAAAAAGAAAGGATAAAAGTGTAGAAAATTGTGAGAGGCACTCTTTTATATAGGATGTGCAGGGAAGGACTGTTTGATTAGATGTCTTGACAAATTGAGAAAGTGAATTTCAACAAGCCATAGAGGAGGAGCATTCCAGGCAGAGCAAATGGCATGTGCAGGCAGGGGTGTATTTGGCTTATTTGAGGAACCATATGATAGCCAGTGAGATACTCAAGATAAACAGAACTGGAGGGGTAGCTAGGGACCAGACCATGCAGGGTGTTCTTGGCCATGACAAGGAATTTAGATATTAGTATGATAGGAAGGAAGCTACTGGAAGGTTTTGTGTAGGGGAGTGACATGATATGGTTTATGTTTTGAAAGTTAAGAGGTTAATGTAGTAGTCCCAAGTGGAGATGATGGTGGCTCAGACAAGCAGCAGCAGTGATGAGTGATTGGAGTTGAGATACTACATTTGGCTGGAATATCCAAAAGGATTTCTTTATAGATTGGCTGTAGCATTTGATGGAAAGAAAGAATATGGAGAAGACCAAAGGGTTGAAGTTTAAGATGTTCAATAGAAAACCAAATAGAGCTGAGCTAGAGATATACATTTGAGGATCATCACTGTATATGGTATTTAAAAGAAGGGGAAGAATTGAGATCGCCTAGGGAGGATGTGCCAGAGAAGTGTTTTGGGGATTGGGAACCAGGGAAGTCTAACATGTAGAAGGAAAGAGCTAGTTCCAACAGAGGAAAAAGAGAAGCAGGTGAGGTAGGAAGGAGCTGGAGGAGTAGGGGGTCCTGGAAGCCAAATGAAGAGAGACGCATCTTAGGTTGTACTGACTCATTGGCAGACCTCCAGGGCAGCTTGACCCTATTCTTGAAAGTTCTTTGGGTATTTACTTCATTTTTACAAAGTCTAACATCCTGAATACTACATTTCCCCAATTTGAACATTTTACTAGATTTCTTTTTTTCCAGAGACAGAGAGGGCACAAGTGAGCCAGGGGCAGAGAGAGAGAAGGAGAGAGAGAATCCCATGAGAAGGAGAATCCCATGAGAGAGAGAAAAGTGGGGCTCAGGCTTACCCGATGTGGGGCTTGAACTCACCAACTGTGAGATCATGACGTGAGCTGAAGTCAGATGCTTAACTGGCTGAGCCACCCAGGCACCTCTGGATATTTCCGTATACAGATTGGTGTTTGGTCACAGATCTCCATTGGTATGTACTTTCATCAGGGCTGCCTTGCCAACACTGCTAGTAAGGCATAATTTCATTTCTTTTCCTTGCAAATAAAATTTAAAAAGAAGTGAAAGCAAGAATTTCTGAAGTGTTTATGCGTGCGTTTAGTCATGCCTGTAACTCTTCCAGGGGTATATCTCAGAAGAGATTTTTTTTTGTAGGTATTTTGAACAGAAAATAAGATTTCAGAATTATCAAGATTGGGGATTATAAACACATTGCATTTTACAGCTGAGATGTAGAAGTCAAGGAAAGGAAAGGCCTTAGATTAGATCAGATTACATCGTCTGTGTAATACTACATAGGCCAGGCGATAGGTATTTCAGTTGCATGCTCTTTGGGAAAGTCAGTGTAATGAGTATGTACTTGAACCTTCTGTTCCAGGCAGATGAGCTTAGTTGTCAAGGGCAGGAAAACAGTAGCTGCTCATAGAGCACCCGTGGGTGATGGTTTTTCACTAGACTAGAGGTAAACCAGACTCCCACCACGGTCAAGAATAAGCATTATGTTTAAGTTAAGCAAAAGCTGTTAGTTGACTGTTAGTTAACTGTGTTTCAGTTAATGTTCATATTTTAATTTGATAATTATAAAAATTAGTCTTTTGTATTCTATTATATTGACAACTTTATTTCCGTCTCAAAGGTAAGGTTAGTTCTTTTTTTTATTATTGCTTTCCTTCTGCTACTCTTTTGGTGATAATAACTAACATTTAGTTAAGCATTTACTTCAACCTATAATTGTTAGGCACTTATATACATTTTAGTTTCATAACAACTCTAGAGAGAACTATTTATCTCTATGTTACTAAGAAACCTGAGGCTCAGAGAGGTTAAATAACATGCCCAAAGTAGCACAGCTAATAATGGTAGAACAAAAGCTGGTAGCTATCTCCATTTTTTAAATATTTAACTTAAATAATTTCTATTGTGTTTTTGCATATCAAAATATAGTTCCCTGATGTAATTTTTCTTTCTATAATCTTTTAATTCTTTTTTTCTTTAAGATAAGCTTTCATGTTTAAGATAAGCTTGCTAATAAGAAATTAAAATTTTTCCTGAATTTTGGATTAATGCCTCTTTTATGTTGCAATAAATCTTCATTTTAAAGTGGAAGTTTCCCTTAAAGTAAAGAAGACATGCAGAAATGTTGGCAGACCTTGTGACCAACCTTTATCTCCTTTAGTTAAAGGTTTAGAGTACACTTGTTTCTTTTACACTTTCTGAAGTTTGTTGCAGTGAATCATTATGCAGACTTTGAAATGAGCTGCTGATCTGTTGTTGTAATCCTTTGTTAAGATCCACACTTTACTTGTTTTTAAAACTTGAAGTTCACAACCTCAGCTGGTACTTCTCCGTTCCAGGGTGGTCATGTTTTAACTTTTCAGGTAATGAAAGGTTCCCTTGATACTTGATGGTATCAATACTAAATACATTTTTGGAGCACTGACATGAAACCCAAAGCTTTCTGACATTGTTAACCTCTCAGAAATGTCATTTATTTGAAGTGATTATCCTATGGTGTCAGATCTTCAAGGAGTTAGTAATGTGTCATAATCTCAGGGCTACATTAATTGTTCTTGATTTTGTGGTTGATTGTCCTGAATACAGCCTCAGTGACGATATATTATCCCAGACAGCAAACTGAACTCATATCTCAGTTAGGAGCTATGATTTTATTATTAGTATCCTGCATGGGTTTTCATTTAAAGGAATACTGAGAGAGAAACATAAATGAAAGTTTTGAGGTGTTACAATTTATTAATAATGATCTTTATTTTAATTTTTTAAGTGTTTATTTAATTTTGAGAGGAAGAGAGGGAGAGACAGAGAGAGCACGCACATGCACGCAGGGGGAAGGGCAGAGAGAGAGGGAGACCCAGAATTGGAAGCAGGCTTCAAGCTCTGAGATATCAGCACAGAGCCTGACACAGGGCTCAAAGCCCATGAGATCATGACCTGATCATGACCTGAGCTGAAGTCTGATGCTCAACCAACCAAGCCACCCAGGCATCCCAAAAAGGATCTTTATTTTAAATAAGCCTTAACTGATGGTCTTATAAATTGGTGCAGTAGTTCTGGAAAACAGCACAGCAATTCATATCAAGAGCCATAAAGTTCTTATACCCTTTATTCTAGGAATTTTGGGGATGAGCATCCTTATAGCCTGAACCAGAAAAATGTAGAAAATTCTCAGAGACTATCTGTCATTATTTTCTCTATTGTGTTTTTTCATGGGCACATTTATTTGTAAAGACACGTTATCCAAAATAGTGTCTGATTTCCAAAGCACTTAACACTAAGTTAGTTTATTACGTCCTATTTTATCCTAACTTTTAACCAGAGATTTAAATACACAGCATATTAGTTCGGATGTATTTAGTACTTATTCTATGTCAAACGCTGCATTCTGTTTGCTTTATAAATAAGAAATCATTTAATACTAAAAAATACTGAGATAGAAATAATGATATCCATTTATGTGAAAACTGATGGTTTAAATTTACTGCCCCAGATTAAAAACTAATAAGAACCAGAAGTGGGATTTGACTTCAGGCAAGCTGGCCTGTGAATCTGGAAATACTGTTTATAAATACTGTGTAAGTTAATGTGTTTTATGAAATATTTCTTATGTTTGTTTACTTTTAATTTATTGCCATGGCCAATGATGACCAAGAATGTATGAAGGATTTTAAAGAACAAGTAAAAAATATTGCCTTCAGTGATGCCTGACATTTGTTAGAAATCCTATCTATTTCTTCTGATAAAAAAAAACAAACAAACAAAAAAAAACCAACCTAAATAGAGACTTGAAGTAGTGATGGGATACTAATTTGTTTATGCATTCCATTTTAAAGGCCATGTAAATAAAGCATAATTCCCTAACACTGTAACTCCGCTTGTACAAAGTTTGGAGCAGTCAAAACAATCTGTAGCTAGGGAAGAATTAAAATATGAAACTTTGTAATAAGCAAAACATATAATAATCTTCAGGTCTTTAGGATTACCAGTACTTTTTCTATGGCAATTTAGATTTGGAATTCTACTTAAAAAAACCTTTTCTCCTTGATAGAGGGAGTTCCAAGCTTGTTACAGGTGAGAATGCCCTGTTGACACAGACGCTTGTTAGAGTTCTGTTACTGCCAGTACAACCTTTAAAAAAAAAGGTGCAGGGATAAATGTATGAACTTTATGTTTCTTTTTGTAACATTGACTTTTACTGCCTTCAGAGTACTGTGTTTGCTTTTAAGTGCCATAGGGGATGTTTTAGAATTGCTTGGCTTGGTATGAGAAAAAACAGAGAACCCTTCTTTGGGAAGACTCATCATTAATGAATAAATTATTTTGTTGAGTATAGATTTAGTTTATAAAGTAGGTATCGACAAATATCCCTTGTTGTTAAAAATAAACCTTCTGTGTTTCAAACTGCAAGTTATCCCAGAGATGTAACATTTGAGCCACATTATTTAAATAGGCATTTGATTTTGTCCAGACTGTCCTTCAGTGGGAAAGGCAGAAGTGGTGAGAAATGAGGAAATGCTGTCTCTGCCAGCTTACCATGCTGGCCAGCGGAGTCCTTTAGTTTTCTCTTTGCCAGAACTGGGCTTACTCTCTTGTGGTGCCCACATCAACATTATTTATTGGTGAACATTTAAAGGGCAGGGATCTGTTCTTTACTCCTAGTCTCATGCAAGTTTTTGTTGTATGCCCCTTTCCTTCATATCATGCATCTCTGTTTCTGGTCATGATTACCTGATTAAACTCTATCCCTCTGCCACTAGACTGTGGCAGAACAGTCTATGTCAAACGCTGTTCTTCCTTATCTATGTGTCTTGAGCCATTATTACAGTCCCTGAAACAAAGAAGATGCCTAGTAAATATTGGATCAGTGACGAAGGGTTTTATTTATCTTTATTTTCACATGTACCTAGGAAAGCATTTGATATGTGGTTATCGTTTTGTAAGGGTTTGCTAAGACAAATTGAAACAATCCATTAAAGTACACAGAGTTCCTTGACAGAAATTACAAATTTTATAAATGTACAAAAATTATAATGACCTTATAATTTCATATTCTTTGTTGTTTTTAAACCTATAATTGATTTGATATCTATAATTTATATTTAATATGTACTATTTTTAATTATGTGCTATTCTATTTAATATGTGCTAAGCACTTAATATACTTACCTTAACTTCAGAACAATTCAGTCAGGCTTTTATATACCCATTTCACAGAAAGGTTAAGTAATTTATCTAAGGTCACAAAGCTAGTAACTGGAGAATTTAGTATTTAACCCAGATTGCATGACTCTAAAATTTATCCTTTCAGCCACCATACAGTTCCAAGCAATGCACAAGCCAGAAAACTTTAGTGTAACACATCAAAGATAAGCACATTGTCAGTCATCAGAAAGTGGTAGGTAAATAAAAATGGATAAAAATAAGATATCTTTAAGTAAAAAAAAAACCCAAAAAACAAACAAACAAAAAAAAAAACAAAAAAACTAGTAAATGTGATTAAATAACTGGAATGATTTTAATTACATGGCTATGAAAACAAGCTCAAGGCTGCTTATTCTTACAATGTAAGTTAGGTGCTTGGGGTAGTCTGAGTTTGACTTGTAACTTTTTTTGTTTGTGCCCCTTGTAGGTTTAAGTGGCCGCTTCTTTGTCACTACTCTCCCAGCATTTTTTCAGTAAGTTTAAATAATTTTCTGGTTAGACACTAGAAACATTAGAAAAGATTCGAAAGCAGTAGACGTGTATCAAGAATTCTAAGTTGCCTTCCATAACCATTGCTCATTCAGCTTAAAATTTGAAGAGAGAAATACTGGTGTGTGTATTTAATGATAGCTGGAAGGAGAGAGGGATGCCCAGAGTACAGCAGGGGAAAGGCACCTAGTGTCAGGCAGGGAGTAGGACAGGGGTGGTCAAAGATAATTTCTCTGATGATATATAAGTTAGGAATTGGGCTAAGCAGACAGAGTGGAGAAAACCTTTCCAGGTACAGGAGATATGGAAAAGCCTGGAAGAAAATGAGATACCTTCTGAGGACTGTAATTTGTTCTGGCCTATGGAGTACATTTGGATCATCCTGGGTGATGAGGTTAGAGAGGCTCAGGTAGAGTTACAGGGAAGGGAAAGGAAGGGGGATAGATCCTGGAAATACTTAGGATGTGAGATCATTGGAACATGGTGACTAATTAGCTATAACGAAGGAAGAGCCTGTAATGGGTACCAATAAGCCATGTAGAATTTGTAAAAGCTATTGAGGAGCCATTAGAATAAGATGAAGTTTGGAAGATAGAGGCCAGAATGGACAAGATAGTGTGAAGTGCCTCTGTTAATTCCAAATGGAGAAGTTTAGGTGCTGGTTTGATTTCCATATCTAAAGCTCAGAAGAAGGATCTAGACTGAAGACATGTATTTGGGATTCCTCAACATTGAGGTACATAAAAATGCAATGTATCTAGAGAGAATGTATACTGTGGAAGGAGAAATAAGTTAAGGATAGAACCTGGTGTTGACCAATATTAGAACATCTGCAAAGGAAGACAGGGAGTGAGGAACTGAACAGGGGTGGTCAGAGTAATAGGAAGAAGCCAAGAGAGCTCATGTCATAAAAGCCAACAGGAAGGAAGGGATTTTCACAAGTGGGCAGTGCCAGTGAGCATAAGAGCAGTTTCTCTGGAGTCATGGAAGCAGAACCACCAATCACATGAGTAGTGAATAAACAATACAGGAGGAGAAAATGGCAAGTGTAGACTCTTCCCTTAAGGAAGCTGGACCATGGCGAGAAAATGAGAGGAAGGCCGAGGGGCATGGAGAATACAAGGTGTTTTGTTAATTTTGACAGGGGGGATTTGAATGACATAAATTTGGAAGTGTGGATGCAGTTTTTTAAAGCTTGATAACAATTAATGTTTTGCTGTTGTAAGAGAAAAATTGAAATCATCTGTAGCAAAAATAATAAAAAGAAACTTGGTAGATTAGACACTGCCAAGAACTTTGCTTGTGGTCCCAAATTGTGCAGTGATAAAATTACACATAGAATATATTGTGCTTGCTGTTTTGGAATTTCTCAGCTGTAACAGATTAATATAATGCATACCTTCTGATTTATGCTTACCTATAATTGTTTTCTTCATTTGAGCCAAGTTAAAATTCAAAGTAGAGTTCACATGTAAAATTAGTTGTTGTTTTGGTTTCTATTACCTATAACACTTATCATTTTAATAGATTTATTTTCTATTTGTTTTTATAATTTATAGTGCAAAGGATGGAATATTCCGCCGTTACCGTGGCCCAGGAATCTATGAAGACCTGCAGAATTATATCTTAGAGAAGAAATGGCAATCAGTTGAGCCTCTGACTGGCTGGAAATCCCCGGCTTCTCTGACGTAACTTGTTATTATTATTATTTTTTTATGACAGGGTGTTTTTATAAAACAGAGGTATCAAGTTAACAGTCCATAGGCATTCAAGGTCTACATTTTTCTTCATATTCACTTCTGATTACCCAGACTACATACTGACCATGCTTGGCCTGTGTTGTGTTTCTGGTTTTATGACCCACATATGTTTCAGCCAGTTGTTAGTATACTAGGAATTAAGTATTCAGATTCAGGTGGATTACAAAAGCCTTTCCTCTAGCTTTTGCACTAAGGCATATCAACTTTTTTGTCTTTACAAAATATGATATTGAATATCATTTACCATTCTTTCTTCTGAAGCTATCGTATCTATGTGGAAATAAAACCTATGGTGTCTTTGGCTGCCTCGCGTAACACTGCTGGGGTAACTTTTGTTCATGATGGCAAACTGTATAATTCTTGGTGAAGTACATAATGCCAGACCATATTAACTTTTTTCCACAGTTGGTTTTAAATTTGAATGAATTGTGATAATTGCAGTTAATATTATGTTAGTTTACACAAGTATAGGGAATATTCCTGGTGAAATAGAATCAAATCATGCAATATTTCAGGAATAAATCATGAAATAGTATTTTATAAAATACCCAAGAAATACATAGCTTACTGTAAAAGCAGTTCATCTTTGACATTTCATTCTACAAATATTTGAGTACTGATTTTATGCCAGATGCTATTCTAGGTGCTAGATATTTAACAGGGAGCAAGACAGAGTTGGTCCCTCTGCTCTCTTTATGAAACTTAAAGTAAGACATATTAAGAAAAACAACTAGGGATATAAAGAATCTTAGTCTGGATAAGGGCTATTAAAAACAAACCCTTACTAAGACAGGGATGAACTATGGGGGCATGGGCGTCCATTGGATGACAGGCAGAGTAGCAGGCAGATCTGAAGGATAGAATGACCTAGCTGGGTAAAGAGCAGGGGTAGGAATATTCTCAACAATGGGTATAGCATGGCCAAAGGCCCCAATTTGGAAAGAGCTCATCGTGCTGAGGAGCAGAAACAAGGTTGAGCACAGGGAAAAGGATTAGGGGTGGTATACACCGAGAAAGAGAGGCAGGAGCCAGATCATATGGGTCTGGGTCTCATTTTGGACCTTGGATGTTATCATTGCATACAATTAGAAGATGGCTCTTAGGAGGAGAGGTTGGAAGGGGCACAAATAGATGAGGGGAGACAGTTAAAAGCTGTTGCAGTGTCCAGCCTAGGGATGGTTGTAGTACCTATCAGTGTGTCAGCAGTGGGAATTGAGAGAATGGATGGATTTAAAATAAGTTTGAGATGCAGACTTCTTTCTAGAGCTCTCAGGTTGAATGTGTAGAGATGGGTCTCCATAGAGAATTGAGGAACAAAGTGTGTGGATGGTATTTAAACCTTAGAAGGGAGGGGATCACCTAGAGAGAGGTAAAAAGAAAAGTGCTTGGGACTGAGCCAGGAGACACCCCAAAATTAAGATTAGAGAAGAAGTCAGCAAAAGGAAACTGAAAATGAGTACCAATGAGGCCGGCAGACAGTTAAGGGTGTACGATTTCCTAGAAGCTAAGCAAAGAGTGCTCAAGAAAGAGGGAGTAGTCACTTGTGTCCTGTGTTACCAAGGTTAAAAGATCGAGTCCGAGACATGGATGTTTGGTAAAGCAGTGCAAAGTCATCATGGTCTTGACAAGTAGTGATAATGTAGTAGTGAGGATGGAAGCCAGATGTGATGGTTAAAGGTATGGTGAAGAGAAGAAACAGTAAGCATAGCTACTCTTTGGAGACGTTTGTGAAGTCTAAGAATGTGCTTTTTAAAAGAAAAGAGGGGATAGAACATGTTTTCATGCAGAAGAAAATGATCCAGCAGAAAGGGAGAAATTACTAATGTAGGAAAAGGAGTGGCAGAAAGAGCCAAGTCATTAACAAGACTAAAGTGTCCAAGACTAAAGATCCAAGACGCAAATCGAGGAATTAGACTGTGGTAGGGCAGATCAACTTTCTCTGCTGTAACAGGAGGAGGTAGATCAGGTGTACACCAGGCTCAGATTTGATGGTGGGAAGATAAGAGAGGTCACATAATGGCTTCTGATTTCACAGGGACATACAAGGAGTATTTGTTAGCTAAGCATGCATGGAAAGGGGAGGGTGTGGAAGGTCTGAAGAGAGGGAAAAGACATGAGCTATCATCTCAAGTGGAGCCTAAGACAATGCAGTATTGAGTGCTTCCTGAGGTTTGTGACTGGGAAGGGGGAGTAGTCAGTCATGTGGTTTTCTCCAGAGACACGCAGCTGCCCCGGGTTGGGGTTTTTGCCAGGTATGTACAATGGTGGGAGAAAGGGCCAGGGGGGTTGAATGTATTTATAGCAGAGGAATTGAAATGAAGGCTATGAAATCTAAGCTTTATGGGAATGGAAGTTAATCCAGGAGAGAGGACAACATATTGCAAAAAGTGGAGGGGCAGATCCTTATGACCTAAGCTTTGTTTTGGTTTGTTTCATCATAGTATATATCACCAGTGGTTCTCCTTCTCTTCATTTATTAATTTTTTTTTAGGATGTCTGGAATGGCTGGTCTGTTTAGCATCTCTGGCAAGATATGGGTGAGTAATTAAATATACCTTTTGTGACTATCTTGGCAGAGAGGTTTTTAAGGAGTAAGAATGTAGCTTCTAAGCAATAGGAAAGTAAACACTTATAAGTACTTTTATAATTCACTTTTCTCCTTACGGCACACAATTGCTCTCATGTGGAGTCCCCAGTAGAAACGTGTCTCTGTGTAGAAGGGCATAAATTGAACATGGACCTGTAACTACTGTGTCAAAGTCCTATTCTGTGTGTCAGGGATCAGCAAACTATATCTTGGGGACTGGCCACCTGTTTTGATAACTTTTATTAGAACACATTAGTTTTCATTCATTGCCTGTTGTCTAGAACTACTTTCATGCTATGATGGTAGAGTTGAGTAGTTGTGACAGAGACCATGTGTCCCACAAGCCTAAGATATTTACTCTGTGACAATTTAAGAAGAACTTTGAGTGTCCCTTGTATATGTGATTTTATCATTTCCCTGAGTCATTTCAGTGAGTTAGAACTGTTATTTAGGTTAAAATTTGAACAATTATATAATCTTGAATGTGTTACGTAATCTTTTACTTCCATTTTTGTGTAGGATGGGCTAAATTTTGCCAAATTTAACAAACTTGCTGTGGAATTAAATATATATCCTTAAAGTATTTCAAAAAAATCTTTAGAAGTGTGTACTTATATTTGTCTTTTCAAACTATGATTCTAAGTCATGATGTCATATTTGGAACTTAACATTCAAGAAGTTCATAAGACTCTTCTGTTTCTCATGCACATCAGTGTATGTTTAGGAAATTTAAGAACAACCTTTTGCATCCTAGTTTTTCAGTTATATTTTATTTTCTGCCTTGTGAGGTAGAATAGTAACTTCAGAATTTTTTAAAAACAGAAATTAAGTTTGTCACTTGGATTCAGTATTTCTTAGTTAATGTTTGTTAATTATTTTTTGGCATTTGTGTATGATATTAAATAATAACTTGGATTTTCCCTCTCACCAGATAGCATGATTTTATATGGTTTCCTTCTACTATTTTCTTAACACTGATGAGAAGTTTATTCAGGATTTGAGAATTATGAATTGCCAACTGAGAATTGAGAGTAAGGATTTTACCTTTTGCAGTATGTTGACACTGAAGGTTGTCAGAGTCCTATATTCTGATAGCCATCTGAGAACGTTGTAGCCTTATAATGTCTAATTGAACAGGATACTCATAATAGATGGATTTCAGGAATCATGAGAGCAAGATCTTGGCATTGAACCTATAATAAGTGCAGGTCAAGAGATGAATTTGTTTAGTTGTTTAAGAAGAGCTTGGATGGAAGTTGGTCATCAATTTCACACATTGTAAAAGAGATGTATTTTCAAATACAGTATCTGGGAAGAAAAATGTAAAATAAGTTTATTTTCAAATACAGTATCTGGGAAGAAAAACAATTACTTTGACCTCATATAACTTGGCATTTGTGCTTTGATTAGCAAGAGTTTAGGTAAGGAGTTACAGTTTTTCATTTTATCATGCAAATAATTACAATATGTGGCATTGTTGTGTCAAGGCCAGGAGTGGGTATTTTATCTTCATACACACAGTGCTCCAGCCATGGGCAAGCATGGAAAGATTCTGTGTGGATGTGTCAGACTGCAAAAAAAAAGAGGGGGGGCATTTTGGAGAATAGAATATGATCTGTCTCTGAATAACCAATTGAGATGTTCTTCTTAGTGATTGAGGAGTAGAGTATATATGATATTTATATACCCATGTATATTTAGAATATATTTCCCAATATTTAAAAGGGGACAAAAGAAGATAGTTTTATAGAATAAACTTAAATTTGACACACAGTTACATTTTACACTCTACAGAATCGCTTTTATCTAATATTAATACCATATTTTCTTTTTTGTCAGTATTTGCCTGGAATGTTTTCCACTTTCAACCTTTTTAATTGCTTTTTCTGTTTTGAATGAGTCTTGTAAAATGCATACAGCAACAAGTAATTCTTTTAAATGATAAATTTAGTCCATTTATGTTTATTAGCATCAGTAATGTATTTGCCCTGACTATAGATTTTGTGTGTGTGTGTGGGGGGGGGGGGTGTGCGCGCACGTGCACGTTGGGGGTTAACGTGACTAAAAGAACATAAATGGTAAGTCTGTAGATTATTTTGATTTCTTCGTATGTGTATTCATTACCTTAAAAATCTGTGATAGAAATCATGTATCACCCTCTGTATCAGCATCTAGGTTTTTCAAGTCTCTTGGCAACTTTTGTAGTTTCTTCTTTTCTTAGAAACAAGTTTCCAGACTTGCATGAAATCTCTGGGAAGGGCTCTCACAACCTGTTTCCAGAATTGAGGCCTGGCCCTCTTATTCAAAGAGGGTATGATTTTCAGCCTGGTTCCCACCTCAGCCTTCAGGTGTAGTCTTGCCTTTTTACACCTAAAGAACCACTTACTGAGCCAGTCCTCCTAGCCGATTACCCAGCCCACTCAGCATATTTAGCCAGCCCATCTCCCTTGCCCAAGATCCTTTCATCAGTTGAATGTATAATTGTGGGGAACATAATCTGTTTATAACTCATGTCTAGACAATATAAAACTATAGTGCAATCATATTAACAGTGAACAAAAGAAACAGCATGTAGAGAGAGAGGGAGGGAGAGGGAATGGCAAGAACTAAATGAGTATAAAGTCCTTAAGGAAGAAGATCAAAACAGGGAAGAAGGAAAGACACAGAGTGGCTAATACCAGTGAGACAAGATTGTTGATGCCCACCCACAATCTCTTATCCTACTGAGATGTTGTGGCTACATAGACAGATAGAAGTCAGTGTTTCTTCAGCGACAGTCTAACCATGCATGAGTGGCTGATTATGTATAATACTTTTATGGGGGTGTTGCAGAGCGCCTGGATGGCTCAGTTGGTTAAGGCTCCAACTCTTGATATCAGCACAGGTCATAATCTCACAGTTAGTGTGTTTGAGACTCACATCAGGCTCTGTGCTGACAGCGTGGAGCCTGCTTGGGATTTTCTCTCTCCCTCTGTATGTGCCCCTCCCCTGCTCACACTCACGTGCAAGTACTCTCTTTCATGCTTTCTCTCTCTCTCAAAATAAATTAAATAAGCATTAAAAAAAATACTTCTATAGGGAAAATTTTATGTTATTAAGTGGGGGAAAAGATAACAAAACAGTTTGTGTAAGGTTAAATTCATATGGAGTTTTTATGTGTATATAGGAAAATGCTTGGAAGGAGATTAATCAAATATCAACAGTAGCTATCTTTGATACTGAAATTATGACTGATTTTTAAAAAATCTCTTATCTTGCTCTGTATTTGTCTTTTTTTCTGTAATGAAAAGATAAAATAAAAAGAAGAGCAGCATCTATAAGATCAGAGCCTACTTAACTAATCCTTAAAGTCCTTGAGTTTCTGCTTTAGTGAAGCCAGCCTGCGGGGTCTGGCAATTTGGAAATAAGAACTTGTCCTCAGGATGTCAGAATTGCTTGGTGAGGAGACACCCACACAGCTGAGTTACTATGAACTCAAGGGTTTTGTTGTGCTCTACATTTGGCTTTCTTAACTCTACACCAACCTCCCATATGTTCTTGCTTGAATAAACGCTTGAGTGAAGAAGTTCCTTGAATAGTGTTATAAGCCAGATCCTGTGAGCTTCCTGCTGTCCTCTGGAATCTGAGGGATGCTTGGTAGGTAACTTGTACAACAATGTGGGAAAAGCGGGGGGAGGGGTGGTTGATAATCTCAAATGTTCTGTCCAGTTACTAAAATTCAGATTGTCTTTCCAATCCAGTGATGATGGTATCCACCTATGTATTTTAATTTTTATATAAACTCCTAGAAGTCACCACCACTTTAACTATAACACTTATCCTCACATGTAGTCTTGACATTTGCCTACCTCATTAGAGTCACTGAAGCCTGGAAGATGTACAACTCAAGGAATTTCTCAAAGAATGGATAGACATTTTCTAGATATGGAATTGGTACTGATTATATATTTTTGGTAGCAATATAAAATTTCTTTGAAGTTTTCAAAGAAATTTTATTGAACTTATAAAAAGTCACTCAACTTAATGAAAAATATTAACAAATACAAAAGATAGTACAAGGTGAGACTAATGTCATGAAAGCAATGTACAGGAGATTGAACTTGGGAAGCACTGTCACTGAGTCTGGGGCCACAGTCAGGGTTAGGAATCCTAGAGCTGTTGTCTGTGACACATGTATGAAGAGACTTTCTAGTCTTTTGTCTTTTCATCTCTTTTCATAGTTAGCAACAGTGGTGCAGGTAGGTATTAGCTTTCTGTCTTCCAGAGAAACAACTCCTTGTTCTCCACCTTGTGTGTGTATCTCTGAACCCATTAGTTTCCCCTGCTATAAACTGTTGTCACTAGAACACTTTGAGTGCTTAGCATAGAACCTGGCACGTAGTCAGTACTTGGTAACTGTTTCTTGTTAGTTGTATTCATTAATCATTTGTCATCATGATTTTACTTTTTACCTCTGACTAGTCAATAAGGAATACTTTATCTTTTTATTCATTTATGTTTTAATCCAGGCTGATAGCAGGATTAAAATAGGATTGTATGCCAGTTGTACAACATGTACGTTTGTGAACGAGGTTTAGCATTTGCATGCATTTCAGGAATTATTTGATTTGGTGAATTTTTGCTGCTTGCTGAGCTAATATAGTATGTAACTTACTTCAGTGTTATGGTTGTTATGCAAGGATGTAGGCAGTAAGGTATGCTGTGTCTTTGGGAGGACAGTCTATGATGGAGAAGATTTAACACTCTGAATCCCTCGCAATGAGAATTAAAGGCCATGAGTATTTAGACTGGAAAATAATGAGAGTGTTTTTTTTTTTTTATTTTCAAAGTGGGACTACTTTTTCCAAAATTTTAATTCTAGTGTAATTAACAAATAGTGCTATATTAGTTTCAAGTGTACAATATAGTGACTCAGCCATTCTATATATTACTCAGTGCTCATCATGATAAGTGAACTCTTAATCCCCTTCACCTATTTCACCCATCCCCCACCCACCTCCCATCTGGTAACCATCAATTTGTTCTTTATGGTTAAGAACATGTTTTTTGGTTTGTGTCTTTTTTTTCTTTGTTTTGTTTCTTAAATTCCACATGAGTGAAATCATATGAATTTGTCTTTGATAACTTATTTCACTTAGCATTTTACACTCTAGATCCATCCATGTTGTTGCAAATGGCAAGATTTCATTTTTTATAGCTAAGTAATATTCCATTGTACATATGTACCACATCTTTATCCACTCATCTGTTGATGAAACTCAGGTTGCTTCCATAATTTGGCTCTTATAAATAATTCTGCAAAAAAAATAGGGGTACATATATCTTTTCCAGTTGGTGTTTTCATATTCTTTGGGTAAATACCCAGTAGTGGAATTACTGGATCACATGATAGTTCTATTTTTAACTTTTTGAGGAAACTCCATATTGTTTTCCACGTTGGCTGCACCAGTTTGCATTCATACCAGCAGTGCCTGAGGGTTCTTTTTCTCCACATCCACACCAACACTTAACAAGAGTATATTTTAAAGCTCTCAAAACATTTCTCTGTGTTTTAGATAGTGGCATCTCATCTCTTACTGTTTTGAGGTTTTTTTTTCCTTGTGAAGTTACCTAGAACCATGTTATAGTGGGATGGTGTACACCCACAAAATACCTCTCTCAATGCCTACAAGAGGCTGCAAGATTGTGTCTTGTTGCAAGTGTGAGAGTAAAACATCTCAGGTGAAGTGAACCCTTGGCCATTACTAGAGAAAGTCTTTCTGAGCTGCTCCCATGTAGATGTTTTGCGGATTCTAATCTGTGTTTGAAAGGGATATTGAGTTTGTCCCAAATGTCCTCAGAGTATATCCACATTGATGGGATCAAAATCCAAAAGGTTCTCGTGTAATTCAGGGCCAGCCCAGCTCTGAATGAGACTGTGCAACACTAGGCTGGATGGGTGCCCTTGGGCAGTATCTAACCTGACTTGCAGTGGTTCTGATCCCAGATCAGTTACAGATCTCTATAGAGAGAAGGCTCTAGCTCTGATCCATGGATGCCTTGGTCTTACTCCATTCCTTAAATCCATCTGACCACAGGGTAGAATGTTCTTCTCATTTATTCTACTGTAATGGTGTCTTCATCAGTCCTCTCAAATCTGTATCTAGCCAAAAATTAGCTCTAATTCAGTTATTTATTACAATAGTGCAGTATAAGTCATCAGGCCCATTAGATGATATTTTTGTGCTTTTTAAGGAAACAGTAAGATGCTTCCTTATAATGAGATATAATATTGAGCAAGGATCAGTATTTTCCACAAATGAAAACTGTCACTTTGGCAATTAAAGAAACAGAAATATAGGAATCTAAAACTGAGATCAGTTTGAATCAGTTATTACTTGAAAATATATATATATCAAAATTTCAAGTACTCAATACCACAAACCCCAACACTCTTAAGGTGTTCTAAAACTATTGTGGACTCAGACAAAGTAAACAGATAAGGATTTATGTCTGCAATTGTGAAAACACAACTTGGTTAATGAGGCTTTAATATTAATCAACTAAAAGACCACAAGATGGCAGGGTTTCTCTAAGAGGCTCAAATAAATCCTTTAAAGAGTAAGTGAGGCTCAAATAAATCCTTTAAATGGTAAGTTAATACAAGAAAATTGAAGCAGAGTTTGCTACAATAAGAAGATATTTTGAATGCACTAAGAAATGTCTGACTTGGAATGCAATAATTCAAAGGCAAACAATTCACTTAATTCTAGAAAATAACTTAGAAAATTTCTTGAAGGTTACTTTAATCATTTATTTTGCAGAAAGGGCCTAAGGACCTAAAGTCTAGAAGTACTAATAACTGGACATTATTCATTCCAGCCATATAGACGGATATTATTTATAAAGCAAGCTCCAGAATGCGTATTTCTATGGGTCAGCACAAAGCCAGACTGACTTTCCATATCTTTTAATTCTTTGGCACATTTCAGAGTTTAATCCTGATAGTGGCACTGAGTCATCAAGAAAAGCATAAACTATGAAAACACAGAATTTGTATGATACATTTTAGAACTTACACTGAACAGAATTTGAATAAAGCAACCTTTTGCTATCCCAAATACCTCTTTTGCCTACTGGGCAGCACAATGTTAATTTGTTTAATTGTTTATTTATTTTTGAGAGAGAGACAGAGTGTGGGCAGGGGAGGGGTAGAGAGAGAGGGAGACACAGAATCTGAAGCAAACTCTAGGCTCTGAGCTGTCAGCACAGAGCCTGATGCGGGGCTTGAACTCATGAACCGTGAAATCGTGACCTGAGCTAAAGTCTGACACTTAACCAACTGAGCCACCCAGACACCCCAGACTATTTTTAATAAACAATTGCCTCGGCTGAAGATAAAATGATGACCAGTTCCATCAACAGAGCACAGATGATAGTTTTACAAATCACAAGTTGTTTGCATTTCCTATGAATAATTGAAGGATTTGCTAGTATCTTTTTTTGTTCAATAAGTATTTGTTGAACACTTTGCACGTATCAGTATGTAAATTACTCGCTGGGTCTTTAGATCTATCTCTTCTAATGAATGAGAAATTGGGAGAGAGGAGATCTCAGATTATTCTAGACCAGTTAACTAGCTTTTTTGTTTGTTGGTTTATCATTCAGAATTAAGCCAGAATAAAATATATTATTTAATTGTATTGGCATTTATAAATGGAAAAGCCAACAGGAGATACTTGAGTAATTTGGATTTTGAGAAATATTAAAATAGAAACTAGGACTCATTGTCACCCACCTCATCAGCTCTAGGTAAGTCATTCAGTTGTTACCTCTGCTTGCTTGTGGCATTTAGCTCGGGACCATTTCATCTTGTGTCCGGTAAGTGCTTGGATTGTAGTGAATGACTGCTTTGGAGCTGGAAGGGCCTAACACAGATGATCACTAAGCCATCATGGTGAAGCATGGCTCCTACAAGCCCACATTTAAAAGGGCCTTGGCACCAAACTAGTAGGTTCATATTTGTATGACTTAGCATGTAAATAATTTCTAGCAAAAATGGTATCTCTTCACTGATTTTTTAAAGTATCTGACATCAAATAGGGTCTGAGGGAACAGTAAGAATGAAGGGATGTGAGCTCTACTCAAAAGACTGATGGAATCTCATTTGTTCATAATGAATTAACTGGAAAAATTTTTTCTGTTTAATATTTTCAGTTTTATGGTGAATTACGAAAGTTGTTGAGGATGGGTGGGGTAGAGTAATGGTCTGACTAGAAAAAAGGAAGTATGGAGACATTTTAAATGGTTGATACTCTGTAAGTAGTAATTTAGTTTCACTTAAAAATTGACAAAGGGCCAAGAAGTTTAATTTTTTATGGATACCATATGATGAGTAAAAATTGAGATACAGAATTATTAGGGGAGAATGACCAAAAAGAATCTATGAAATGATGAAAGAAGGGGCTAGAAAAACAATTCTGCCAGAGTTCTACCAGATCATGAACAAAGAAATAGAACTCAAAGAAATATAACTTGAGAACAAAGGTCAAGATATGACCTTGATTATTACTCTCAGATTTTCAATGTTGTAAAATTTGACTTGTTCTTGAAGAATCATATAGATGCAGACTGGATGACCTTTGTGGGAGCTCATACATGTAGAAATAATTTGCAGACTTGAGTTATAGCTAGGGGGGGAGATTCAAACATATTTGGTGATAAGTAAAGATTTTATTTTATATTTTTCTTCTGATTACAGCATCTTCACAACTATTTCACAGTGACCCTTGGAATTCCTGCTTGGTGTTCTTATGTCTTTTTCATCATGGCCACCTTGATTTTTGGCCTTCTCATGGGTCTGGTAAGAAATAATGCCATTTCCCCCCCTTTCTGTAAAGCCACATGGATTTTATGCAAAACTAGAAAGCAACCAAGAAAGAAAAGATGCATAAACAAATATCATTTTGTGTATAATCTAAGAAGTTAAGTAGCATTTACTTGTTTGATATTGTCAGTGGTAATTTGAGATATAATGGAAAATTCATTTAATTGTTATCTCCTAATCCTATCCTGAAATATCCTGAAGATGTGTGCTGCCTAGAATATAGGCGGTAATGAAAGAATTGGAGACCTTATGTGAATTCATAGTCAGTTTCCAAGACAACCAAGTCAGCTGTGATTTCACACATTGCCTACTTGATTGGAACACTGTGGTGATAAGGCCAAACCTGTGAATTTGTTCCTTGAGTGAACAAGATGACTTTTTCTTGTTCATATCCTCCAGTTGAATCTCTAATCCTGATCAGCTACTTATACATAGACTCTAGTTATCCCAAGGTGGATTTTTTAAGATAAGGTAGGCAAAAAACACAGTCATTATTATGGGAAAAAATAAGATGCAAAGCACATTACTATGTCTTCTTTCGGTGTAAAAAGTGGTATCTAATAGGTATCTGTGCATTTTCTTCCTAGATGTTTTAGGTAAGAATTGAAATAATAAATTTATTTATTTAGCTGTATAGACAACTGCAAGGGTTTTGGCATGTTTTACTCTTTTATATAATTTTTTAATCTTTCTTTTTACCCACACTTGATCAATTTGAGCTTTAAGCTCTAAGATAAGTTCTTCTTTTTTTTTTTTTTAAGTTTATTTATTTTGGAGAGAGTGCACATGTGCGCAAGCCAGGGAAGGGAGAGAGAATCTCAAACAATCCCCAGTGTCAGCACAGAGCCTGACACAGGGCTTGAACTCATGAACTGTGAGATCATGACCTGAGCCAAAATCCAGAGTCAGATGCTTACTGAGTCTCCCAGGTGCCCCAAGATAAGTCTTTAAAACCATTGTGCTATATATTTATCACACAGCTCCTAAACGCTATATGATAGGAATAATTGATGATTATTAAGAATTTATGTAAAAAGGACAAACATTTAGGTAGGTCTGTCCTTACACTGTATAATGCATTTCAGCTCTTTAGCAAGTTCTTTTTATTTTATTTTTTTACCTTTTTTAAATTAGCAAGTTCTTTTTAAAAAATTAGCTTAAAATGTTAGCAGTTGCTTTTATCCATATTGATGTATAACTTGGGATGACAAAGTCAGACTCCCAAGAAGCCAAGGAGGCTTTTATTTGATTCGATTTGGTTTTGCTACAAACATGCTTATTTCAAATTATGGTATATTTGATCTGTGACTGCTGGTGTTAGCTTCACAGGTGGGGATGGAACTCAGATATGTCATTCATTAGCTTGCATTAATCCTAGTGCTAACTAACATGTCCCTGACTGACTGGCCTAAAAGTATTTGACTTTGTGTAAAGCTGACTGGATATAAATATGCTTCTCCTATCTATGGTCTAGTTCTGGATTGTTCTGGTGGTGTGTTTTAGGGCCACATGAGTGTGAGGCTTTTGTAGGGGGAGCACCATGAAATACTGGGTGGTTCTCAAGTGGAGTTATGGAGAATGTAGGTTGAGTGTGAGCCTTTTGGAAGACCATTGGAAACTCTTCTCAGCATAAAGGCTTTTTGAAATTTATCTTTGAGGTCAACTTTAAATTCAAGAAATCAAGTCAGGCTTGTCTATGCCCTAACTTCATTTGGGAACTTAGATTCAAATAATCAGTACAGGAGGGTTATTAAGATTTGGCCTGAAGAAACAAGAGAGTTGATTCTAGACTATTCAAGTGATTAAATGATATAGAATATCATTCCTTTATAAGAAATTGGGAGAGTAACTATTTAACAAAATAGTAATAATTTCAAAGCAGTAATAAACTCAGAAATTTTCCGGTAATACATTTCCATAAAATACCAAACACATATCTCTGATTCCTTTTCTACAACTGTAATACATACCAAAAGAAGCACACAACAACCAGAGTTGTTGCCTTCAGGGAGGTCTGCAGGTGTGCAGTTCTGTCTTGTATGTCACCTTTGCCATTAACTGAGGGCTGAAAGCAGAGCCCAGGCATGCAGTCACCTGAGGCTTGGTCCTGGTGACCCTGGAAGTTCTTCCCTGTATGAATTCTTATGGAGTTTAACTTCTACAGTGGCCAGGAGGGCAGGATGTTTTCCATAGAGAAGTCATTTCCTGATCAAGTCATTGTTTCCCATAAGCCTATTATGTTTTCTACTTTTTCCTAATTTTAGAAGATGAGAAGTCAAAACAAGGCTGCTGGTTTAGATTTTTGTTTGTTTTTGTGATTGAGCCTCACGATAGCTGAAATGTTAATACTAAATGTTATTTTGCACATGTCAGCAAAGGGCCCAGTTTTAGAAATCAAGTATATATTTTACATTTTAAATCAATATGGGAAAGACCCTTAAGTGTATCATCTGTATATGAAATCACTGTGGCAGTGTCGTTTTCTGTCATCAGTGACTCTGCTCTGAAGGATAAAAGACAGCAAAGCTCTAGGCAAACAGAAGAGCAGTGGAAAACACAGGCAGCGATCATATGCCTCTACTCTCCCGTCTCCATTTCAGTTGGTATATGTGGTGACTGTCTAAATTTTGGTACTTGGGTAGATTTTTTTTCTGTGTGTTGCTCCCCAGTGTCTAGCACAGAGCCTCCCTCAGAGGAGGGTCTCTAATATCAAGAGGCCTAGATTTCACTCTCTGTGAAAGGTGGCAAATCTGTCTCCCCTCCTCATTTAGTTGCATGGCCATCTGTATCTACCTGGGTCACAGCTGGAATGTGAAAATATAACCCTGGAAGGGAAGAGGAAGAAAAGGGCACTACTCCCCTATAGACCCTGCTTTTAAATAGTGCCATTCTTAGTGGCTTAGGAAGTGGACCATTCCAAGGGAATAGTTCTCTAGATGAGAAAATAGATCTTGAACTGAGAGAATCTGGGAGAATAAGAGGGTTTTCCTTCCAGTTTCTGAATTAAGGCTATATGATGGAATTGTGTACTATTAGATATAAAATAGACTTTGATGATAGGTTAACCCAAATCCATCCTTTTAAGAGAGTTCCAGTGAGAAAGCAGTTAAATGACTTGTTCAGGGTTACACAGTTAATGAGAGACAAGGTTGAGGTTAGTATGCCTTAAGTCTTTTTCTAGGCCCTCTATACCTAGCCCTCTAGCTGGCCCAGGGAGCTTGTTCCTCACCAACCCACAGAGCTTTATGCATCCCACTGTCCTACCACACTGGTCTCCCCAGCCTTGCATTCAGGGCTTCCTCTGGATATAGGAGCCCCCATGGTCCAGTTTGGTGTAGCTTAGACGAACCAGGCAGCTGGTACTACCCATCCGCTCTGGACTATGCCCAGGGCCTTAAGTGATGCCTCCTTCAAGTGGTCATTCTTGATCCTTCCTAAACCCATAACTGGTTGTAATATCTGAATCTTTGAAATATCTGTCAAAGTGTTTTATTCATTTTTCTTATGAAATTCATGTTCCATATTGCTTTATGTTAAACTGCCATTTTTTCTTCTTTTTTGAACTTGTCCCCACAGAAGTTAACACGATACCTTGAACCTAATGAACCAAATTTTGAGTAAAGTTGTAAATGAATATACAGATGGTGATAATCCTGAACACAAAGTAGGGTACTCATTTGATGTTTATGAAACTGAATCAAAAGAACTATGATATCAGGTTCTTTAAAATTTTAGAGCATCTTTAAAACACTAATGTATGAAGTAGTATTACTATCTTAAAGGCCAAGTCTGGGAGTCAGCTAGGTACAAGAAGGACACTGTCCTTCTAAATGGGCAGCTTCTTCCTGGTTGTATCTTTATGTTGTGTGATGCTGCATGGGAAGGTGGGAAGAATGGCTGCAGCTTATTCTGGGTCCAGCTAACTGCACCCCACACCCATAGCTTCATCACCGTGGCCCATGCCGGACTAGGCATGGAACAGGGACTGGGATGAACCTGCCCCTAAGGAGCTTGTAGTTTATCAAGGGAGAGGGATGTGTCTAGCAAGTAGAAAATGATTCATTCATATTTCATTAAGGTCGGAGATGAAGCCAAGTCAGTCACTGTCTAAAATAGGGTTTAGTTCATATCACTGATAACTTTTCTTGCAATTTATTTCTGTAGAAATTTCTTATGGTACTCTTAAGAATTCTAGACCCTGAAATAAATAGCCTTTTACTCAGGCATTGGTGAGAGGCAGCCATATACAGACTAGTTTTGTTTGTCCAGAGGGGTGTTTTTAAAAAGGCTGCTTTAGACTTGACTGATAGTATCCATTTTCTTATACCTGTTTGATTTACCAGTTTTTGGTGGGATCTCTATAGACATTTGACTTTGTGACCCCTGTTATAAATCAATATTTTCCTACATTGTTACATTTGAAAAATTGGAAAGTCTTAATTATGCCCTTGTCCTTTTTGAGGACTTTTGACCAACCGCTAATTATTTGTCTGTAAATATCTGATTATAGATCCAAGACCTAAATTTGAGGCTCTTTGGTAATAAATGTCATATCTATTCACTGTAAAATCACTTTTTCCCTTCAGGTCTTGGTGATAATATCAGAATGTTTCTATGTACCACTTCCAAGGCATTTATCTGAGCGCACTGGTAAGTATGATAAACTCATGTGATAGAGTAGTTTTGGAATTCTGTGGCATGCCCTTTTGTGCTCAGATAGATACTGGAGTTTTCCCCCCTGACTCGCGAGGTGACCAAACCATCACTACTACCAAATTCTTTGAAATATGTTTTCTAGGTCAGATTTGAACAAAAATGATTTTTTTCTTCCCTTAAATTAGGTAATACTTCATTTTGGTCATTGTTTTTCCCCTTGAGTATATGCCCTTCATTAATTAGTTGACACCTTTTCCTTCATTCAAACTGGAATGAGGGAAGAGAACTCACATTTATTGAGTCTCAACCGTGTATCATCAGTAACTATTCTAAATCCTATAAAAACAGTCTTCCCAAATCCTTGCACTGCTCCACACTGTTTGTGGGACTAAACAGCCCTGGGTTTTCACGTTTTTATTCCTAGTTTTGAGACTTTGCATGAAGACTTCTTTGAGGCTTTATAATTGCTTAATTTTATGTGGAAGTTTAACTAAATAAGCTTATATTAGGAAAAAAAGGAAATTTTATTAACTCACATAACTGAAAAATCTAGGGATGTTCTGGTTGCAAGCTCAGCCCAAGGGATGTTAGGTTTCTGTTTCTATGTGGCTGATTCAGTGGCTGTCAACAGCCCTAACTCACATTTTATCAGTTTATCAATTCCTGTAGAAAGAGAGAAGGCTTTTCTTCTTGACTCTGGCCAAAAAAATCCTGGGAAGTCCTGTGATTGGCTTGGCTTAAGTCACATTTCTTAACTAATCACCATGACTAGTGAGTGGGTCACTGAGTAAGCCAGAAGGAACCTTTACCCTCCCTGGCTCTGTGCTCTATCAGTCAACACAGTTAGTGAACTTTCCAGAGAGGAATGTAGAAGCCCTGGATGGAGGTAGGACACCGCCAGACAGAGATCTGTGCAGTGTGATAACATAGCTTCAGATTGGAGAAAACGGTCATGGCCCCACCCTTTCATTTCACAGCTAAACACACTCAATTGACTGCTGAATGACCAGTTTATCCAGAGGATGTTCCCCTCTCTTCCCTCCACAGACCAGACTCGGAGGTCAGAGGAGGCTCACAAAGCTGAACAGTTGCAGGATGCAGAGGAGGAAAAAGATGATTCAAATGAGGAAGAAAACAAGGACAGCCTTGTAGATGATGAAGAAGAGAAAGAAGACCTTGGTGATGAGGACGAAGCGGAGGAGGATGAGGAGGAGGACAGTGCTGCCACTCGCGTGGATGAGGAGAGGAACGACGCCCAGGACCAGGGGCCTCTGAGAGAGGTCCAGGAGGATGGAGAACCTGAGCCTGAAGAAGACACGCCTGTGCAGCCCAGCCCAGCCGACACAGAGGTGGCGGAAGACACATTGAGGCAGCGCAAAAGTCAGCATGCCGATAAGGGCCCATAGGTCTAGTGACGGTGTTTCCAAGAATTCAGACCAAAGGACTGTGTCAGCTTCCCTCTGGTCTGCAGTGTAAATCAAATCCGTACTTTTTCCTGAATGAGCAAGCTTCTGTTAAAAAATGATCTCTAGTCATGTAGTCTTATGGCATTAAGCCTCATGTATATTAATGAGAGTCTTTCAGGCATGACAATCAGGAAACAGAAAGACAAACATGGTGTTAGCATCTGTTTGAGCACTTAGTATGGGCACAAATTCATTTGCTTGGGGCTAGAGAGTTTTGACCTGAGAAAGCACCCCGCAGGCGCCATAAAATGAAAGCAAAGCAACATGAGCCTCCTCACAAGCAGCAGACGTCTTGTGGAAGTCTTTTGTGTGAAGTATTCGTTTTTGTCAAATGTAAGAAACATCAGCCACCGCGGTGGAGAGACACTTTTTTAGAGGTAGAAATTGAGAGGGCCCTGGATTAT
Source organism: Panthera uncia (assembly GCF_023721935.1). NCBI lineage: Eukaryota > Metazoa > Chordata > Mammalia > Carnivora > Felidae > Panthera > Panthera uncia. Next base: position 33,121,263 of record NW_026057578.1, on the reverse strand, counting down.
TATGGTAGAAAAGAGCTTGGACATCATCCCAACTCACTGAATCTCTTTTGCTGTGATTTATTTCTTACCTTTAGTATCTCCAACCTTCCCACCACAGGCCTGCAGGCGCCCCACACGCTTCACAATACTTCCTCAGTGATAGGCCACAGACAGCGGCCGGTTGACATCAGCCGCTTTCCTTCTTGACTTAAGGGTTTACATAATCCGGAACCAAAGCCCGTGACTGCCAAGCATCTTGAATGAAATGTTGTAACCTTTGGAGATTCAAAAGGAAGTAAGGGTTTTATAGGAGTGATTTTTGTTTTTGTTTTTTGCCAAAATGTAGTAATTACTTTTTTTCAAAAAGTTCCTTTAGCAATATTCTTTTGAAGCCAGAAGTGCCCTAAGTGTTGCCAGTACAAGGTAGTCTTGTGAAGAGAACTTGAATACTTTGTTGTTTTGCTTCCATCTCAAGGGGTTCCTTGGCTCTTGAACCACTTTATTATTAAATGCAAAACCATTTCTGGTTTTCGTTCAGTGATGTGCTTTTGGTGAAAGAATTAATGAAAGTGAATATCTGGAAATGAAAGATTTGGTTTCGTTTCCTTCTTCCTTAATCTTGTAGAGAATTTTATTCCTGTAAATCTCTCAATACTCAGTCCACTAAAAGTACCCAGGGGGCCTGATTTCTTTTAAAGAATCCATCCATCTACTTCTGTCTTACCTGATTTATGTCTTAGAATAAATTCATAAAATTAGATTCCAAGCTTATGAAAGATGTCTAAAGTTGATCCTACACCCCTTGGGTCCAGACAGAAAAACAAGTAGTACAGGTTTATGAAATTTGAAAAGTTTCTGTCATCTTTATAAAGAAATATGCAGTATACTCCTGTCTGGCTGTTTAGATAACCCTTACCTCATATTAACTTTGAACAGGGGCTCATTGGAGGAGGGGGAGGTCTGAAACTCTCTACCCTCGGTTGGATGAATGGGTCTGTTGCAAGCCTCACACAAAGGGAGTTTTTATTCTGACAGAAGCTAGTTTTTAGAGATGGTTATTTTTCATCTTTCCAACTCAGTTACCTGACAGGCTCATCCCCTAGTACGGTGAGGTTCATTAACAGTCACCAATAGTTTTTTGCTTCAGACAGCTACAGAATCTTGAGTTTGAAGCCATCACAGAACTGAGGGACTGGGGAAACCTTGACTTTGGCTCATTTCCTGCCCCTCCTCCCATGTAAGTCTCTGATACATCCTCACCCCAAGCACCATGGTTCTGATGGTGGCAGTTATGTCTCCCTAATATTGGGAAGCTTTTCTAGATCATTCTCTTCTCTTCTGTCACTGGATTTCTTTCTCTGAAACAAAGTTTTCAAAGATCACTAAGTTCAAGTTCAGAGGTGTGGAATAAAAAAGGTTTCATTATTTGACTTTTTTGTTTAAACCTCCCCCCTTTGCCCATTCCCCTATATTAAAACTTTTTTTTTTTTTTTAAGTGTAGTGTTTGACCAGAAGGGAAGGAATGAAGAAATAAAATCCACTTTGGCTTTTTATAAATGTAAGGCCAATTTCCAATTGGACCCCAAATAGTATCTAATTATAATAAGAAAAATATATGTTCTTTCTCAACAACACTTGTAAAAAATTGGAGGAAGAGGAGAAAACAGTTTGGCGAAGAAGGTCCATTAAAAGTTGGAGCATCTGTGGCTACAGGTACCATTTTTTTTTTTAAACATCCCAGCAAAAGATGGGGTTTTTACTCAATGGACTGATAAGTACACATCTAATTTAATCTCTTCCCACTTGAGGCCTTTAGGTTTGTTTTCAGTATTTACTGAATATAAAACTAAAGGGAAAAAGTCAACCTAAAATAATTTATGATTAGATTAACACCTCAATAGGATTTTGTGGATTTTTCATGTGGATAATATATTTAATCCAGGAGCCAAATCATGGAAACACAATTTTGATTTTAAAAATTAAAAAATAATCATGCTTCCTTATGTTGCAATATCAGTTACTTACAGAATAGTGTTTTATGTAACTCAAATCAGGAAAATTAAATAAAAGTGTCTCTAGATTTTGGAATAGAAGTGAAATACTTTACATGGGAGCAGTTGGAGCAGGGTGTCTTTTCGCTGATTAGAAGGAAAATTTGAAACTTCTACCTTTTTCTTAGTTTCTTTTATCATTCATCTCTTGCTAGATCTGCTAAAGCACCCCAACTTGCTTAGAGCTCTCCCACTGATGCAATGAGTAGACAATCCCACTTCTTTCCTTCCCTTTGAAGTGTAAGCACTGAATGGGGTGACAGGCAGGACTCCTCTACTTCACAGGTCCCTGCACTGCATGGGTGCATACTTACCACCTGAACTGATGCATATGAGCCCTGTTAGCCACAGGACTCTTTAACTACAAAAAGAAATCCAAAATAATGACTGTAATAAAAAGTAAACAAGCTTTAGAGAATGCCAAATTTTGACCTTTTTATGGCCCCAATCCTTGCTGATAGCTATGGCATTGCTACATGATTTGAGTTTATATAAGCCTGCAGAGTCCACAGTGCATAACACCTTTGGGGAAGGATGATAAAAAATGTCTTCTGAAGTGAGCACTTAGCATATGACTTTTTATGACCAAGTATTTAAGACTGGAGCCTGTATGCTGCTTTACAGGATGGCAAGCATTAAAGAGTCCAAAAAAAAAAAAAAAAAAAAAAAGTAGAAACAATAGGGTACACCTAAGATTTCAGTATAAAATGTTAAATTGGCATGAAGTGAGAGAAAGAAGGGAAAGATTGGTGCTTTTGCTAATGTGTATCAACTTATCTCTGTCCAACTCAGTGTTGAAGTGTTATCTGCCAGTATTATAAATGTATAATTGACCCATCCCATCAATTATAACAACATTTTGAAAAGTATTCATGTAAATCTTTTGTGCCAACAGAAAACTTCCTCCTTGTTCAGTATCTTTACCTCAGTCCTACATTTTAATCCTCTTCAGAAGATTAGTTTGTCTTGAAAAACCAAACACGGAGTCATCAAGTCTGATGAACCTTGATGGGGCAGCTTTTTGAGTAGCTTTTCTGAACCAGGAGATTTGGTTGAAAGGCCTTTGGTAGTTTCAGACCAGGACATGGCCTTCAGATGGCCTCTTCTCGGTCAAGTTTCACGTGAACTGTGCCATTGTTTCTGTGTGCCTCAGACCATTTTAACATGTTTCCGATGTAGTGTGATTGTATTTGTTCCTAATTAGTTTCTTTGTGCAAATGCAGTTTTTACACTAAAATTACTGTTTATTTGTACTGTAATACATTCTAAATTTGTTATTTATATTTTTTGTAATAGTCATAATTATTTAGCTCAGAGATATTTAATTATTTTTCTCTTCATCCATGTGTTCTTTGCTTCCTCAGATAGCATCTGCAGTAACTGGAAACAGTAATAGAAAATCAAGATATAAGCCTCAAGCATTATATTGCTTGAATTACAAATCACCTTATCACAAAATTGTATAGAATCTTTGATCATATACCTTTTTATTTTATCGTAAACTTCTATTTGCAGCCAAACCTAATGATAGTGATAAGTAAAGTCAAAACAGTGTATGGCTTTTCATAGAACTATTTTCACAAAAGTCATTCACCTAGGGAGTGAAAAATACTGCTTTCTTAAAAAATAATTTTCATCTGTCCATTCTGCATCCAGTCTGTTTCCACCCCCCGCCCCTTTCTTTCTGTCCTCTTTTTGACTTGGTGAAATGCAAACCATGTGCCTTTTAGCTACTTTGGAAAGTGCACAAACCAAGGACAAGTGCAAAGATCCAAGACTTCCTCTTTGTTATAGCCATTGTGTTGCCTATAGAAACTCATTTTACTCATTTGTCAGGTCTCCCTTGGCCCAGCCCTGAGGTGTGGAGGTGGCCAGGGCTGGTGAATATGGCAAAGGATGCTGCTAGTCCTTCAAGACACTGTGGACTGACCTGGTCTCCTGGGGCATTCAGAAGGCTCTGGTCTACACCTAATCCTTCTTATCATGGTAGCATTGGAAAAGCACAAAGGAGATGAGGTGACTTTTAAATGCCCTTAGGGACTGAACTATGGATATTGGATTTTTCACTTTTGAAAAAAAATTTTAATGTTTATTTATTTTTGAGAGAGAGAGAGAGAGAGCGAGTAGGGAAGGGGCAGAGACAGAGGGAGACACGGAATCTGAAGCAAGCTCCAGGCTCCAAGCCATCAGCACAGAGACCGAAGTGGGGCTTGAACCCACAAACCATGAGATAATGACCTGAGCTGAAGTTGGACGCTTACCGACTGAGCCACCCATGCGCCCCTGGATTTTTCACTTTTGAAAGATGGTAAGGGATGTGCAGTTAGAAGAAAATGATTAAACTTCCATACTGCCAAGTCATTCCTTCAGAGAAACTGCCTCAGAAGGCTCTTTTGTCTATGTAGAGAAAAGTATCCATTATGCAGTGTCGCAGCCTACATGAACTTGGTCATACATCCTTGGTGGGAGCAAAGCCTGCAGCTTCTGAAGGCAAAAACACCAAATCTGGAACATATTCCACAGTATTTGGAATTCTATCTTAGAACATGTGAATTTCTCAAGATTGGTGACTGTATTAGGTCAGTCTAGACTGTGTTTACAGACTCCCAAATCTCAGAGGCTTTAAGAACAAGAATTTTATTTCTTCTTCACTTAGGTTAGATCAGTCAACCCAGATAATAGTTGCTCTGCTTCATGTAGGTTTTTCTGGGACCCAAGAGAGGTCAGGAGAGGCTTTGCTGTCTAACATATGGCGTCTAAGGTGGCTATGGTCATTTTCATCCAACCAGTCTAAAGGGGAAAGAGCATGGAGGAGTGTTTCTGGGAGATCTTAAAGCCAGGCTGCCAGGAGGCACATACGCATTACTTTTCTCATTCCTGTGAGAAGACTTAGTCACGGGGTCACGCCTAATCGAAAGGGAGGCTAGGATGTGTCACTTTGCCACGTGCTTAATAAAAAATGGAGATTAGAGAGCTGGCCTCTCTGCCACAGTGATGTCATTTTCCTACCTTTGCCACCTGAGCGTCTCACAAAGAGCAAGCCCATGTGAAATGTTAGTCACATGAACGCACTGGTGGCAGGAGAGGGAAGAATGCTTGTCTTCCTTCTGGACTTTGTTATATTTGATCTTCAAGATTCCAGACTTTTCAAACTGTGAATGGTGTGTTCTTAGAGAGTTTATATTTTATTTGGGAAGATGGACATTAGTAAGCAGGAAAAGAATTACAATGTGAGTTTGTGAGAAAGGAACCCAATCTAGGTGAGAGTTTAGGTGGTACATGTGACCAGGAGGGCATGATCAGGGTTGCTGATGCAGAGATAGATTTGGGACCCCTCCAACATACACACATGATCTTTACACTGCACATGTGGAAAAACAGGACTAGCATTTATCTCAATGAGAGGTTCTTGGCTGAGCCATTGGGATAGATTCTGGGCCTCCTTTTCCTTTTGTATAAGGGAGTGATAGAGAAACAGCTTGTTATTCATATTTTCATGAGCTGTTTCTTCAACTTTGATATCTTTGATATCTAATCAGTAATTTATAAGCTCCATAAATCTCCCTAAATGGAATTCTAGTTGATAGACATCTGGTTAAACGTGTTAACCTAAAAATGACACTATAGAAAGATTGATACTATCAGAATTCTTTGTGTTCTGTTGTTACTGGTGGGGCATATAATTTCTAAAATTACTTATTATAATTAGTTACTTTGGTAGTGCACATAGGATAGACCAAAAGCACATTTGTATCCCAAAGGGACAACCTGCAAGATTTACAGAATTACACAGCTGCCACTCCATGGTATTGTCTTCAAATTCTAGCTCTCTGTGCAATACATTTTAAGCATGAGTCTCAATCTAATAGTATTAGAAGCCAGCAGGTTATGAGTTGGCCATTAGCTTTTAATTATTTTACTAACAGCAATTTTGTATAGAGTTTTCTAAGACTTTTCATATCCTTGACTACTCCATAGTATGGCATCAAGTCACCCGGCCCTCCTTCAGAGCCTTTACTCTATTGATACTAAAAAAGGTAAGAATTACCTCCTAACAGAGAAAGTTGTCCCAATAAATTGCATAGAATAGGATGATTTCTTTTTTCTTCTTTTTAACACTTATGAATATAGTATTGGTATTTGTTTTAAAATGACAGTTCTGCTCTCATGCTGTAGCAGAAAGATAGGCCCCCTGTTCCATGAGTACAATACAATCCTAGTGACAGGTTAAAGTAATGACCTTGAGAAACAGGCCCATCAGTACTCTAGAGCAGGGAGAACTGCCTCATTTATAATATGCAAACAGAATGGTGATTTAGGGGCAAACCCATCAAGAGAGATCTTAGTGTACATTGTTCCAAAAAGGGTTAAATTCTTGGCCTTTAACAGGCTAATGATGTGACTCCCCAAGGAGTTTAATCTAGCATTTCCAAGACTTTTTTGACAAGCAGTGTTGTGGAACAGAAATTTGAAAATCCCACTTTAAAAACTCAAAGTGTTGGCAAAATATAACTCCTCTTTTTAAAGGCAGAGCTAACTGCAAAAGAAAGAATTCACAGGGACCGAAAACCATGAGGTAAATAAACGTGATGTGGTTCTGGGGCTGCCTCAGTGGGTGTTGGTGGTGGTGATGGTGGTGGTGATGGTGGTGGTGGTGGAGGTAGAGATCTGTGCCCTAGGTAACCACAGAGCACGTATTTTACTGGCCACATAGGTATAGATAAAAGGTCTTGACTATAGCAAGGTCAGAAGTTGGAACTGAAATTGCAGAAACTTCCTAGCTACATCCTCAGTGAAACAAAAAAATCTGCTCACTTGCACATGGAAACTACCATAAAGCTTCCTGTCTCAGCCTGGTCAGTGTGTTCAAAACTAGCTTCCCAGAGAAAGCGTGCATAGCCATGGGCCTAACCTTTACATATAGAAGTTTGAATTTACACTAGTTTCATTGTCTCAACAGGCCCCAAACCAAGAAATTATTTTTTTTTTTATGTTTTTATTTTATTTTTTGAGACAGAGAGAGAGCATGAATGGGGGAGGGTCAGAGAGAGAGGGAGACGCAGAATCTGAAACAGGCTCCAGGCTCTGAGCTGTCAGCAGAGAGCCCGATGCGGGGCTCAAACTCACGGACTGCGAGATCATGACCTGAGCCGAAGTCAAACACCCAACCAACTGAGCCACCCAGGCGCCCCCAAACCAAGAAATTATAATAAAAAGGCTAATGGGGGGAGGGGACATACTAGCAGAAGGAACCACAAAACTAAGTGCTCTTGAAAACACCCTCAACCTGGCATTAAGATTTCCATAGATAAAGCCCCACTTGAGATAAACTCGCAATCAAAATTACAAAGTGTGCAAGGAAACCATTAATCAGCAGAATTAGATTTGCCCTAGTCCTTGAAATAATATCAGATAAAAACTTTAAACTTCTAAAAATGATTAAAAACATAGAAGAAGGAACATAAAACACAAAAGAATAATGTCCTTTTTTTCTTCAGAACAGCATATTTTAGGTTTGCTTGTGCCACATATATCATCAGTATTTCAATCCTTTTCACTAGTGTATAGTATCTCATTCTATGTGTTGTTTGCCCATGCAGAGTGTTTCCAGTTTTTGGATGGCCCTTTGAATCTTCTGATTATGAGGCATTCCCAGAACTACTTTATAATAAGCTTTGGTAGAAATACTGGAATGAATGTTAGAAATATATTCCTCAGGATTTTCCAAGATTTGTTCTTATATCACCAGAAAGCAGTGTGCATCACCCTTGCAGGGAAAAGATACTTGAGAAAATAGATGCTGGTGCAGGTCTTCCTGGGTTGAATCCCAGGTCCACCATTTGCCTGTGGTATGAACTTGAGCAAGTTACCTAACTTCTCTGTGCCTCATCTTTACAGTGGGGTAGTAAGGGATTTCCACATCTATTAATGAAGTTCTAGACAATTTTAACCAAACCTCCTAATTAAGGCAACTAGAAAACATACTCTAAAATATACATTTATATGTGTATGTTAAAATATTAATATAAATTTTAGACACACACACACACACACACACACACACACACACACACAGTGCTTGAAGGCATCAGAGTTTACAAGACAGTGAAGGATTACCAGGCCAGGATCTAGGGGAGATGGAAAGGTCAGGAATGCCATGCTGGTGTGTTCTGAGCTGCTTTTCTGGGGGCATTTGGTGTTTCTAGGAGCAGGGATAGAGAGTGTGCCGTGGGGCTGAGTGTTACTTTTGACAACTTTGTCTGGTTGAGGGAACAGGGATTGGCTGAGGATGGGAGGGCCTATGAAGCTCCTTGTTTGGGTTGGGTCTCTTAAAGAACTCACACTAGGAATAAGGATGAACCAGAATTAGGCCCCACAGCTCAGCTACAATCTGCCCAGCAATGGAAAACAGGATGAGGTGACCCTGAAAGCAAGTGCAAATTCTAGGAAGAATGAATTTGGTAATGATTGAGTTCTTCTTAAGTTAACTGGTGGGTTCTCTTGCCTCTTTTACTTTGCTACAATGTAGGATACCAGGGTCTAAATAAATCCTGAGGCTTATCTAGCCTTGTCTTTGTGGGTCATTGTGTGCAACCCCCCCCCCCCGCCATAATCTAGCAATCCAAAATAAACATTGATTTCTTTATATTATTTTCATTATCTGCCTCTTTTTGTCCCCAAGGCAATCCCTTCCCCAAGCCAGCATTACTCCCTCCTTTTATATTTTATATATCCCTGAAAATTTCTCTATGGTATCCCCAAAATATGGTATTAATTGCTGTCTTTCCCCCTTCCATTTTCCTCTTGCCTACTACCTCTCCATTTTTACCCTTTCTGGAGAAAGACCTTTCCTCCACCGATCCTTTCTAATACAGATAACCCATCTTGGCTTACAAGTTTCTTTCACTGCACAATTAGACCACAGAGCTCTAGGAAAGTGGAAAATACCAAAATGACATTGCCAGAAATTTCCTTGATTGGGAGACGAGGTGGGAGGGAGGCCATGAATGCCCATGCCTATGTGCCTATTAAACTTTCCATCTATTGCCCCTAACTTCTCTAGTTTACTCTGGGCAGATCAAAATCCCTGTCAGATATCTGTGACAGGAGGAACTGTCAGGTTCAGCTGCCTCTGCCAAAATTAATCATTGTCCTTTCCCAAACGGAGGCAGAGAATGGAAAAACTCTCTAATGGCCAACATGTCAGATTTAGTATTTAATCCCTCCCCTCTGCCCCCGAGAATCTCCCCTCCTCTCCTCCAGTTCCCATTCCTCTTATAATGAAAGATTATTCATCTAATAGACATCTTGAGATAGAGGCTGCCACGAGAAGTTCCTCTTCACAACAGAAGCAAATATTGACTATGTCCAGTACTCTACGTTTGGCCAGCCCAAAAGGCCGAGAGTGATCCCTACTTACATGGACTTACCCATGCTGAGTTCTTTCAAATCTCCTTTCGTCATAGGATACCTACCTGCACTGGAGCAATTTGGTGCCCAATCTGCAAGAAGATCTGTCTCTCATGGTCCCTGATTGGGTTTTGGATCCTATTTATGATCACCTGGGAAAAATTCAATAGGATGGAGTATCCTTGCTCTAACTTCTAGTTTCCTAAATCTGCTCAATGCCTCTGGTGCCAGCCCCGTTAGATGATCCTGAAGGTCATTAAAATTCATTCTTTATTCTCCTCAAACTGAGGTCTGCTTCACCAGTAGTGAGAATTCGTGAGGCTCTCTCTTTGGGATTAAAACCCAGCAAACCATGGCTCGCTCACCTAGTTGCTCCAACCAGTAGATTTGCCAAGCTTCATTCCATCCCTCCTGGCAGACAGTCTGCTTTAGGAATTCTTCCAGCCACTTACTTCTTATGGGCACATCCTCTCAAAACCATTCATAACATTAATGGCAGCTGTTTTAGCTTTGACTTCATAAATCACCCTGGTGTAGGATGTTAGATGCTAGCATCTCTTTTTTGTGTGTGTCTGTGCATCTTTGTATCATTTTGGTGGATGATCAAATCACAACTCATAGCTTTTTATTTGGCCCTTTCTTAGCATGGTATTTCCCATAAATGTCTCCAGTTTCTGGGAGCTATTGTTCTGTTCCAATGGTTCCAAACCCTGCTTGAAGTTGACTTCCACAGCAGTAGCCAGATCCTTCTGGAATGAATCTATTCACCACCAGTGGAGCAGGGCAGCTTTCGACTGCTCCAAGCAGGATTGAAATAGGCCTTCTTTCTCTGTTGACAAAGGAATATAATTTCTTAAGAAGTTAGATAGCCATTGAAGCTGTCTTAAAGCTAATGTCCAGTTCATAATTTCACAAGGGAAGTTTTCTTTTTTAAAGACAATGTCGATTTAATTCATTATATGTGCTTCATAAATCTGATTTCCAAGTTGGAGCTATTTTTCCTTCTTCCCCTCCCAATTGGAGTTCTCATTTCGGCAAAGCATGAACCACATTGCTCTGGCTCTCTCGAGTTATTTCGAAAGCCACTCTCCAGTTCCCACTTCTTTATTTCATTGTTCCAAGAGTCTGGCCTTCATACCAAAATGCACCATTGACTCAGGTGATCATTTAAATCAAGGTGCACTTGGATCACAAAATACAAAGACTTGGAAATTCACTCCCAAAATGTAACCTGTCTACATTTAGTGACTCTAAATGGTTCAGTTTTCTAGCCAACACAACTCAGTCCAGAAGCTGGAAACATGAATAATCCTATCTCTGGAAAAATACTAAGGAGAGTCCAGTTCATTATCCATAATAGCATTTTTAAAAAGCCCATCCCATCTCTTTGTTTTGACTATCCTTTAATTCCCACCCCTCTGCTCATTCTTCATTCTCTGCCCTACATACTTTTCCCTGGACCCTTTTTATATAAGCTCTCATTTTTTTCCCCCTGTTTCCCTTTTCCTTCCATGTGTCCTTTTTTTTTTTTCTTATTTTCACAAATCTCATTTTTTTCTGCTCCAAATCTTTTTATTTTCTATTTTCCTTTGGCCCCTCTCTTCACCTGGGTGCTTTGAATTTGTATAATAAGGTTTAGGGGGAAGGAGGAAGGCAAAGGAAGAAATAGGATATAGCTAAGCTGTTCCTCACTGGGCAGTGGTGGTTATCAAATACTCATAAATTAATATGTTGTCTCTATCACATTACAATGAAATAATAAATTATAGCTGATATAATTTGTTGCCTCTGTGGACCATATTCTTACCCACCACCTCCCCCCACCCTGCTCCCCCTTTTTGCTCTCTGGGTTTGACACTTTGAGTCTTTTTCTAAAACTAGAAATAAAACAATTATTCTTTCTTTCTTCTGCAACATTTACTTACAGCAATTTTCACATTTGAGTGAAAGATGTTCTAACGAGTTCCCAAGTTAGCAGAATTAATTCAGTTCAGTTCTTTTCATTTGCTCAGGGTAAATTGGGGTGTAGAAAAAGAAAACTCTCAAATTTGCTGCTCCAGCACAGGAAGAATTTTGCCTCTACCTCTCTGCTTCTCTCCCTGTTTCTGTCTTAAGCTCCCAGCAAAGAATGTGCAACTGCTAATGTTTGTGTGTTTGTTTTCTGTATGCAATTTAATTTTATATGTAAAAACCTCTCCAGAGGGCTACATTCTTCACAGCATGACACCACTGTCAACTCAGGGAAACAGGCTCTCCATCAAAGGAAGCATCATTAATTAGTTTTCTTTCAGAAAAATAACGCCAACAGGAAATTAGAATTTATTGTAAAAGTTTGCAAAAAGTTCTCTAGTTTAGGTAAAATTCAACAGACTTCTATTATTGACCTAGCTCGGCGAGCACAGAAAGATGGGGATTTCTCATAAAAACTTCTAAACCACACATCACAGCCTATATGAAAAAAAGAAAACAATTAGACTGAGCGACTGGATATGTTTCCATTTACAGTAACAGCCATGAGATACTAATGAACCCTTCTCAAATCTGATTCCTGAACCAACTCAGTATTCCCAATACACACTTAACTAGAAGATTTTGAGATACTTTTCCTATGTGTGTGATAATTTCAAAATCCTCAAAATCATTCTTATAATTTACCTTTAGATTTGAAAACATTAAAAGTTAGTACTTTGAGATTTTCTGTTATAAAGCCTAATTGGAAGTTATTATTTCACAGTTTTCCTGGAAGTTTAATACCTAGTACAGCAGATACTGTTTTTGAAATACGTTTTGTGAGAATTCTGAGTGTAACTCGAGAGGTTTTAATTAAATGGTTGTACCTCCCATGTGTTCTATAGAATTGCTTCATTAAGCAAGTCTCTATTAAATATATCTATATCAGTTTTGTACTGCTGCTGTATGTAACAAATTACTAAAAATTTAGTGGCTTAAAATAACATAAGTTTATTGTCTTACAGTTCTGGAAGTCAGAAGTTCAAAATGGGTCTCAAGGGGCTAAAATCAAGGTGTCAGTGGGGATGATTTTTTCTGGAGGCTCCTGGAAAGAAGCCATTTCCCTCACTCTTCCAGCTTCCAGAAGCCACCGGCATTCTTTGGTTTCTGGCCACATCATTCCAATCTCTGCTTTTGTCATCACATCACCACCTTCTTCTCTATTGGCCTTATGACCTCTCTCTTGTAAAAACTCATGATTACATATAGGCCCACACAGATCGTCTAGAATAACCTTCCAATTTTAATGTCCTTAATTTAAACACATCTGTAAAATCCCTTTGCCATGGTAACATATTCACAGGTTCCAGGGACAAGGATGTGAACATCTTGCAGGGGATGAGAGGAGTCATTCAGCCTACCATAGCATCTTATATGGCACACTCCATTCAGGACACTGGAGATGCAACTGTGGAATAGAGAGATGAGCATATGACTTCAAGGAGTTTACATTCTAGTGGGGACACCAATACTAATAAATAGACAAATGAGAAATGACTTAAATTTCAGATTCTCCTAAGTGCTATGAAGAAAATAAAGCAGGATAAGGGGTGGGGTTAAGGAAGGAGAATGCAATTTTAAATAGTGTTCAAGGAAGTCCATTCTGAAAAGGCAACATTTAAATAATTTCTTGAATAAGGAGAAGGAGCCAACTCTAGAAAAATCTAGAAGATAACTGTTTCTTGGAAAATAAGAGCAATCACAAAGGCTCTGGAACTAGAATATATCTTCAAGTAAAAGTAAACAGAGGGTGAATGGTTGTTGATGAAGCATTCAGTGTGTGTGTGGCGGGAGGCGGCAAATCCTGTAACACGTTGAAGGCCACTTGGTAACAAGTATGGATCTTATTCCAAATGTGATGAAAAGTCATTGTAAGGTTGAAAGCAGAGGAGTGACATGATTTGACTTGTTTTCAAGTTCATCTTCAGGTCATCAGCTCCAGTGAGAGAAAATGGTAGCCTAGACCATAGTGATTGAAACACAAGTATTGATTAGTGATGGGAATTGGGATATAATTTAATAAGAAGCCACTAGGACTTTGCCACTAGATTGGATGTGGAAGGTGAAAGGGAAAGAGAAGAATTAATAATGTTTCCTAGGTTTTTGGCCTGAGCACCTGAGTGAATGATTCATGAAAGATGGAATTATTGGATTAAGCTACAATTATGGACTGAATGTTAGTGTCCCCCGCTTCAAACTCATATGCTGAAGCCCTAGCCCCTAGTGTGAATGTATTTGGAGATAGGTCTTGTAAGGAAGTTACAAGGTTAGGTTAATTCATAAGGGCTGGGTCCTAATATGATAGAGCCAGTGTCCTTAGAAGAAGAGGAAAATATACCAGAGTGCTCCCACTTTCCTCTCTCTGCCATGTGAGGACACAGTAAAGAGTCAGCTATTTGCAGGCCAGGAAAGCTCTCCCTGGAACCAAAGCAGCTAGCACCTTGATCTTGAAATCCCTAGCTTCCACAATTATGAGAAAATAAATTTCTGCTGTTTAAGCCACCAATCTGTGATATTTTTTTATAACACCCCAAGCTAACTAAGACTCCTCCCAATCATTAACAGTGAAGACAATTCCATCTCTTAATCCCAGAGTGCTTCCTACTGGCTTATATGTTAGCGGCAAATCTAAAGATATGAAGTGAATGCCTCTTACATTCATGAACTTGTAGAAAAATTCAGAGACCTTATTTTAGTAATTGCTTATGCTTTAATGTGTTGATCAACTGTTTGCATTATCAGTAAGGCTTCTGGTCAACAGTAGGATATTAGTTGTCAAGTTTTTAGGGAGTCAAATGTTATCCTCAGATTTTCAACTGTGCAGAGGGTTCAGCTCCCCTAACGCCGTTGTTGCTCAATGGTCAACTGTATTGTCATTTTATAAGACTTCTTGAAGTAGATCAATAGTGAAGGAGTGGCTCATTTTAGGAAAGCTGATACCCAAAAATGTATACAGACAAACACCTTAATGGGAGATGCTCATTCAAAATTACTTACTACTCATTTTCTTGAAGTAGTAATTCATAGTGGTGCATTTGACCAAGGGTCTGATTTCTAAAATTTCAGACCAAGCTCAATATTTCTGAAGAGCAATATTTCATCAACATACAGGCATCCCCCACCTTGCTCCCTTCTAGAAGTCCACCTTTTTGGAAGTCTGCTTTAAGCCACTTGGCTTTTACAAAAGACCTACATTAATACCTGTTTTCTCTAACAAAAAGAAATTCGAAGAGGATTGTTGGTTTTACCAAAAAAAATGTGAAAATGTGAAAAAAGCAAATAGCTTCTAGTGTTTGTTTTGCAGCAAGCCCTTACGGAGGCAGAGCACTCTCCAAGCACTGAGTGGCCCCACCAAATTCCTTCCATGGACCTACATTCAGCATCTCAGCATCAAGCCTTTATAGCTTTGAACCGTGTCTGTGAGCATCTGTGTTTGATTGATTTTGTGCATCCCTCAGCCAAGTATGTCCTAAGGTCTCAGAAAAGCTCATGAGAAGCTATTTTTTGGTTCTGAAAACAGTAAAAAATTCTTGCATATAAAATGGTAATTGCTTCTTTGCTTTATGCCATTTTGGCTTTCAAAGTGTTCATAGGAACACTCTACTTTTGGATAGTGGAGGAAACCTGTACCCCTGAAAATGCACCTTCAAACAGTATAGTGGAGTTAAACACGTGTTAGATATTCGGTCTCTCTTTGCCAAAGAAATTTTGTTCAGGGGCAGAAGATGAATTGCCAAAAAGTTGCAATTTTTTTTTTATTTTTTTTTTGTGTTTTATTTTTTTTAATGTTTATTTATTTTTGAGACAGAGAGGGAGAGAGCATGAACAGGGGAGGGGCCGAGAGAGAGGGAGACACAGAATCCGAAACAGGCTCCAAGCTGTCAGCCCAGAGCCCGACGTGGGGCTCGAACTCACGAACTGTGAGATCATGACCTGAGCTGAAGTCGGACGCTTAACCGACCGAGCTACCCAGGTGCCCCCCCCTTTTTTTTTAACGTTTATTTATTTTTGAGACAGAAAAGTTGCAATTTGAACTGAATATAACTGCATATGTGATGACTTAGAGGAATTTTTGTTAGATTTTTATGTAAGATAATGGTATTGTGGCTATGACTTTTTAAAAAGAAACTTTATCTTTTAGAGATAGACGAAATGGTATGATGTCTAGAATTTGCTTCAAAATAATCCCACAGCAAGCTGTGGGGAGAGAATGGAAGAGATAAGATTGGCCATGAATTGGCAACTGTGAAAGTTGGGTAGTGGTTAAGTGGAGAAAATGTCATTATACTGTTCTCTTTGCTCTCAAATCTGTTTGAAATTTTCCACAAGAGAAAGTTAAAAGGTGGCCATCCCATTGTTAATGGCAGTCTGGGTAGGGACTCAGGTCTCAGAGTCTCAGCTCAGTGCCCTGTCCTCATTACCAGCCTTTCCCAAACCTGTGGTATCTTTCCTAAAAAATATATACACATGTTAAAAGACAATTTCACCCGGGGGTAAAATGACTGACATAGAGATATAAAAATGAGTATATGTTAAAGATTTTATTTAACTCGTAATCAGTGAAAGAACCAGACAGAAAATGTTGACACATTTCTAGATCAGGAGCAGTAAGACAAACGTGCAAATGGAAGCAATACTGATGTTTCTATAAGACAGGAAGGGAAGTCTGTTGATCGTCTACAGCATGGGACTAAATCTGTTTGTTTCTAGACGAGAGTGATATTGCATTTCCATCAGATGTCTATGACTTACAGAGTCATACAATAGCTCAAAGACAATGAGGGACTAAAATCAGATAACCTGGAAGGTTGTCATCTGAACACTTATAATTTTCAATGAAACACATGTTTGTTCCTATGTGTATTTCTGTCAGGGGTTATCTATTAGGGATAAACAGAACCCACTTTGGGAAATGACTTTAGAAGCTGCTGCCTTTCTGTGTGTCAATCACAGAAAATGGGAAAAGACACACACAAGATAGATTGTGTCTCATTAGTTGAATTTGAATTCCAGGTACTGCCCATTTTATACGTATCCAAACATTTTGAAAACTTAGGTATAATCTATGGGCAGGAATTATTTAACATTATCAGATATTGATTTTTGGAGTGGTAGGGAGTGACTCCAGATTGGAAAAAATAATAAAAATACATTTCATTTCTATTGAGAAACATTGGCCAAAAATAAATAACCTGCCTATATGACCGTATTTTAAATCTGCTGTTTTATATTTCCTGTGCTTTTTGAACTTGAGAATTGTTTCCTGCACATTGAACATGATGCCATCTCCTTTCTGGAAAATGTTGATTGTCAATACTGAAATCTCATTAACAGACACTTTCCTGCTACTGAGAGCTGAAAAGGCAGAATAATGTGTATGATCCATATCCACATGACTTCTCGGAAATCCCATTAAGATAAAGAGCTGAGAATTATGGAGCTGGCCTGGTTCCCACTGTTGTCTCACTGAACTGTAGGGATGGGTGTGGATAGTAAGAGGAGAAAAAGGTAGACACAGGTCTTCTGAGGACTTGTGAGAAAATACCACAGGCTAATTTATCATCATTTTCTTCAGAAGTGACATAAGTGCTCACTGGGGACAACTTTGAAAGCCACTTCATAGAGAAAATATGAGATGGATTTTTCCAATTGTCATTCTGTTGTAAATTCACCATATTCTTTTCAACAATCCCTACCTCTTTTATTTTTAAAGTTTTTTTAATGTTTTTTGAGGAGAAGGAGAAGCAGAGAGAGAGGGAGTCAGAGAATCCCAAGCAGGCTCCACAGTCAGTGTGGAGCCCCAATGCAGGGCTTGATGTCAAACCCTGGGGTCATGACTTGAGCCAAATCAAGAGTCATACATTTAACCAACTGAGCCACCCAGGTGCCCCAACAATTCTTACCTTTTTTGTGATGTTTCTCTCAAATAAAGAGTAAAAATAGGATTCTTAACTACATATATATTTAACTTTCAAGAGATAGTCCTTCTGTCAGTAAAGCATGGCTCAGGAAAAAGAGCTGTAAGGTTTCATTATAATATTATCTCGTTCTAGCTCAGGAAGAAAGTCAGCCATAAAAAAACCCCTGTGATTTGTCTTTTTGCTCAAGGGACTGAACACCTTGGACACCTGAGAAATTGCTTTTACTTACTATGATGAGTGGACTGGTAGATTTCACTCAGGTGCTGCAAAGAAGTTGAAAGTGGCCTTTGTTTTCCTGATTATGAGGCTGTTGGCATGAGGTAAGTTCCCAATAACCCAGAGAACCTTGGGAGCATCTGTTATTTATTGTTGAGGAGAGAGTTGAGATAGTAAAGGTCTCCTTCAACAGATTGAAAGAATCTCTGAGCTTGAGAACTGCTAGAAGGGTTCATTAAAAAACAAGAGCCATTACTCAGGACACAATACCATTAGCACTACCCTGCCTCAGTTATCAGGGTTAATGGGGGTGCTGGGGTTCAGGGTTAGAATATATGTCTTTTATCTATCTTCCTGTACAGAACAAAACATTTCTTCTGTTGGGATTTCTAAAAGCTGAGTGCCCTGGCTTGCTGGTTGTTTAGATATTTTATCTGCTTCCATCCTAAGAAGAGGCCCTCCAGATTTGGGTCACAAAGCTTTTAAAAAGTAGTTTAAAAGAGCACTAGAGAGGAATCAATAATTCTACTCTTGTGGCATCAGAAGCTACAGTTGGGCACTATGATGTTCTCATAGTTTCTGAATTCCCTCATTGATAGTATTTGATTATATTGGAAAATTTCAGTTGATAAGGTCTAAAACAGAATCCTCTAACCCAGATTTTTCTATTAATGTTGAGGGTCAAAATCACAACACACACACACACACACACACACACATACATACACATGCACACATAATTTTGCCCCTCCTAACAAATTTGTAGAAAAGAAAATAACAACAACCAACATTTTATTGAGTGTTTCTGGGATTACTCTCAGTAAAACTAATTGCAATGACTTCTAATATCTTGAGTTCTGTAGATTATGTATTAAGTTACTTTTAGGGGCGCCTGGGTGGCTCAGTTGGTTGAGCATCCGACTTTGGCTCAGGTCATGATCTCGTTGTTCATGAGTTCGAGCCCTGCGTTGGGCTCTGTGCTGACAGCTCAGAGCCTGGAGCCTGCTTCAAATTCTGTGTGTGTCTCTTTCTCTGCTCCTCCCCCACTCATGCTCTGTCTCTCTCTCTCCTTCAAAAATAAAAAAAAAAAAATTTAAAAAATTTTTTTAAAGTTACTTTTAATTCTCAGTTAACTATAAACTATAGCTAATCTTGCATGTATATAAGGTAAAGTACAATTTCATATATTTGTATATATACAAAATATTGTGTATATATAATTATAAATATATATATATATATATATATATATATATATATATATATATAGTATATGTGTGTATATATTTGCATATATACAAGTTATACATCTTATTTGTACCTTATTGCATCCTTTCCTGGGCATTCTGATGAACTGAGGTCCGGTCAGTAAAGAGCTGTGTTTTGATTCTAACAAAAGATACTCTGTGTATAAAGAACTTAACTAAGATAAAGAGTTATGTTCTCTTGTGTGAAGGAAATCGGGAGGCAGGTGGTTTGGAGTTGGTATGGTGGCTGTGTGGGCCTCAGGACCCAGGCTCCTGGTGTCTTTCCATCCTGCTACC
Organism: Panthera uncia; assembly: GCF_023721935.1. NCBI lineage: Eukaryota > Metazoa > Chordata > Mammalia > Carnivora > Felidae > Panthera > Panthera uncia. The sequence goes on along the minus strand of NW_026057578.1, from coordinate 33,102,132 downwards.
TTTAGCTCTGGTCTTCATCCTTGGGTCACCTCATTGTCTCAAGATGACTGTTGGAGCATTCTAAGCAGAAAGAGGAGAAAAGGCGGGACCCAGCAGTTGAGTTATCCTCCATAGAGGAGTATTTAAAAGGGAGGGCCATGGGGAAGGTGAAAGTCAGTAGGTTTTTCTTTTAACACATAAAGCACATACCAGTTGGGCAGCATAGTGTATTGATATGAAATTTAACCATTGTTTCTGTTTCCTAGGACCTGACCATGTAAATCTTGATAAGAAAGACACAAACACTTGAAAGTTCCCTGTGGCACCTATATTTAACATTTATTTAAAAAATACTTCTTGATGATATACTAATACTGGACTTACACAGTGGAGGATGTTGCTGAACCACTCTACACAAAAATTGTGTGGTACCTCTGGTTTTGCACGACTGAGAATAGGAGGTCTCATTTATTTTGTCCATCCTCCTTCACACCTGGACCCAGTATTTCTAGAGAAGTGACCGCCACAAAGAAATTGCCTTTCATAAGTAATAATGTTTTCCAATTTTGCCTAGCCTAAGACTTGTAAAACTTTTGATAAAGTTTATCATAATATATTAAAATAATATAATATTAGGCATGCTAGTATAGCACATGATATATATATAAAACATATCAGGTAACCAATATAATATTATGTTAAGCAAATATATTTACAGTGAAAAGCAAAGATACTATACTATTGTAGCTTATAAAAACAGGTAAATGCAGGACTTCCATTAGAGTTTGAAAAGCAGAGAATTAATTCTCACATAACTTAACCTATGTTGACCTGAAACCTCACACTGAACTGTTCATTTCCACTGGCCCCAAAGCAGGTAAAAGAAACGCCATTCCTGCCAAGCTATTCCCTCACTGGTAATAAGTTATTTAAACGTTCTTTCTTTCTATGTTATCCTTTGTGGATGGGCGACTACCTTGCCACAAGGGATATTGTGACAGTAGTGAGTTGAATATCATATTGAGTTGAAGTACCAAAACATAAAAAAGCATTTTATAACTCTTTGTAAAAAATGGACCATTATTATTTTTTTTAAAAAAAATCTATTACCCTTACCACTATCAACAAAACCAAGGAGGAAGGATGAAAATTCATTCAGTCTGCTCTTTCCTCCAAGTCCATTTGCTTTTAATAAATTTGCATGGTTCCCACACACATTTCTCATAAAAATATTCTCTTATTTTAGCAATTTCCAAGAGATTTTGGCCCCAACAATTTTCCAGTTTTCAAATATACTAACAGGAGTTTTTCATTTGACATGTACATGAATATGTGACTAGGCCTTTGGTGATTGGGAATGATTTATAAGAAGCATGCTTAATTAATATTCATCTGTAACATCCTAGGAGTCATAGAGTTGAATATGTGCAGCAAGATAGCATGCATCTCTGTCTCCCCCTTTAAGGTGCCTACACATGAGAATCTATGCCAGGATGCACGTCCGAGTGCAGCAATTGCCTCTCAACATCAGCTTTTAGGTAGAGTTTTCTTTCCTGGCTAGTTTCCAATGATCTCCTTGAAGAAATTACATCTTGTTTTCAATATCCAGGGCTTTTCCTCTTAGAATGAGACTACAGCTTAAGCAAAACTGCACTGATGAAGGTCATTTCAGTTCTGATTCTTAATCTCTAAAATCAAAGAGTGTGAGAGGCACCTGGGTGGTGCAGTTGGTTAAGCCGCCAACTCTTGATCTCAGCTCAGGTCATGATCTCACAGTTTGTGAGATAAAGCCCCACATACAGCTCTGTGCTGATGGTGGGGAACTTGCTTGGGATTCTGTCTCTCCTTCTCTCTGTGTCCCTCCCCCACTTGTGTGCTTTCTCTCTCTCTCTCTCTCTCTCTCTCTCTCTCTCCTTCTCTATGTCTTTCAAAAAGTAAAAATAAACATTAAAAAAATTAAAAAATAAAATAAAATCAGAGACCATAACATCTCATTATTAGCCAGTTGGCTCTCCCTCACTGGCCGCACATGCAGCTGTGTTTTAAGAACATTTTAAGAACAGTGCTCTCTGGAGATTGCCGGCTTACCTTTTCTCCACACTGCTTACCGAAAACATAATTTCTAACACTTACTATCTATCTTGTTTCATCATTAACCTTGGGAATATCTTTATAGCTACATAGGAAAAATTGTGGCATAAAGTTAGTTTTTGGTTAATCAAAAGAACAAGTTCTAGATTCTAGTGGTTATATACATAGTATGACATATTCTGCCTTATAGAATATTATTAAGTGAGTGGGGAAAGATGAGATATTTAGTAAGTGACAGTGAGACTATTGGGTAGTTATTTGAAAAATAAATTCATATATATATGTATGTATATATCAGTGAGATTGGGATGCAGTAAGTGACCAAAAACAACAAAGGTATAATTTGTGATCACATTATGTTCCCAGTATGTGCGGCCTGGGACTCTTCACTGCCTTCAGTCCATGAGCCAGGTTGACCAGGCAACCACCGTTAGAACATAGCTGGCTGCTGTGACGAGGAAGAGGTAAGAAGGGTCTTACTGGTGATTCAGTGTTCCAACCCCAAATTGAAAATCATCACTTCCATGAACAATTCATTGACTGGAACCAATTGCATGGCCCAGAACTAGCAGGGCCTCATCCACAATGGAATCAAAACATGCACTATCATCATGTGCCTTGAAGGCAGGAACTGGATATATTTGTTAAATCAGATATTTGGGCCACTGTGCCTCCTTCAAGTAAAATGAACTCATTTCCTCCCCATTAAAGAGGAACAGAAAATATCACTTAATAATGGCATTCAGCTCAGAGTCCAGGCTCTCCAACCTGTGATGGGTGGGAGTTCTGACATCAGAGTTGAGGTGTAGGAATCTGCACTGGGTTGGAATGTGGCTTCTCTTTATCTGGAGACTTATGACCTAAAAAAAAAAAAAAAATGTTTCCTAACTTCTATAGAAGAATTCTTCAATTGTGGGCCAGCATGATCAAATATTTGAAATGTAAATTCTCAGACCCCACCCCAGACCTGCTAAATTAGAAATGCTAGAGGTGAGCCTAGTTGCTTATGCTTAATCCCCAGGTGATCCTGATAAAAGGTTGCTAAGCACTGTCCTATATGGTGCACAGCTATAAAACAGGAATAGAATAACCACAATAAAGGCGAAAGAATGAGAGACTTCAGTGGGCATTTGTCTATGGCAATTCTGAAGTCCTCTCTTGCTTTTTAATAAAACGCATTTTGGTTCTTAAGATTCACAATTAAAACACACATATAATTTCAATTATTTGGACAATTTTAGAAGTCAAAATGTATATTTATGTCCCCCAAATGCAACTGAACATTTTAAACAAAATTATGTGGGTAAAAGTCTTGCATTACGTTCTGATTACAATTTGTAAAAGGGCAGAAACACATGCAGATGTTTTGAAAAGTGTGCTGAGGGTCTTCAGGGATGTGACCTTGTTAGCGAGTACAAAGTAATTATGTTAACCACGTTTTAAATTGATCATTAGAAAATGATGTGTCTTTTGTTTTGTTTTGAGACAGAGAGAGAGTGCGCACGCACAAACACAAGTGGAGAAGGAGCAGAGAAAGAGGGAGAGGGAGACAATCCCAAGCAGGCTGTATGCTGTCAGTGTGGACCCCTACATGGGGGGCTCGAACCAACGAACAGGGAGATCATGACCTGAGCCAAAAGCAAGAGTGGGACGCTTAACCGACTGAGCCATCCAGGCACCACCATCAGGAAATGATGTTTTAAGTAAGCATTTTATATCCTGACATGTAGTTTAGACTTTCACGTAGATGTTCTACTTTATTTTGTCTCTGTTTTTAGGACATTGGTTGAGGATTGAATGTTGGCATTTAATGTATTATATTTTCTCCATTTATATAATGAAGTAGGTTTCCAATTTTTATTTTCATGTAGAATTTCTGATTTTCAAGAATGGATTCCTAAATAGTTAAGGGGAAGTATTTCTTTACTTTCTTCCCCTGTGCTGTTCTGTCTCTCTTTTGACCTCACTGGGAATATGTTGGTTTTAAAATGTGACTACCAGTTCTTAGACACACAATTCATTAAGAGTCGGGGTTTCTGTCTCCTTCCCTTTGATCTGGGTGGACTTGAGACTGCTTTGACCAAAAGAGGACTTCTGATGCCGGCTGATAAAAAGCTATGTAGCTTATGCATTGTTTGCTAGAACATTCACTCTTGGAGTGCTAAGCCATTGTCATGTAAGAAGTTCAAGCACCCTAGGCTATCATCATGTTGAGGAAGTTCTAGCAACCTGAAGAAGCTTCATGTAGTAGATGTTCTAGATGACAGTCTCAGCTGATCCTAGCCTTTGAAACATACCAGCCACGGTGCTAGATATGTGAGTGATCAGCCTTTTGATGATTCTAGCCTCTATCCATTCATGTCATACCATCTGAGGCCCCACATCACAGAACAGAGTAAAGCCATCCTTGCTTGCTTTGTCCAAATTCCTTACACTCAGAATACATGAGCATAACAAAATGGATCTTGCTTTATGTCATAATTTGGAATAGTTTGTCATGCAGCATTGGCTATTTGGAACAGTATATCTTGGGTATATTAGCCGCATGTTTTTATTCTTTTCCCCAAGCTGTCTTGTTCCTTTAAAAGGATTTATTAAGCATCATATTCTTATTTGGGTCTTGCTTTGAAATGGCATCACTTACTCAGTTGTGTTAACAAGGAGTGTGAGAACTGTGTCCTAGATTTGATCCTTGCACAAAACCAAATTTGAAATGGCCTTTATCACTCATACATCTTTTAAATTTTATATTTTATTGACAGGGTTTGGGAACCACTAGCCTCTTCAAGCTTTTCAAATCCCAACATCTCTGAACTCTTTCTTTGAAGAATCTTTTGCGTTTCTCCATTGGAGAACCTGGCCAAGACTTTGTGAGCTGATTTATTTTTCTTGTAATAATTCACCCAATGAAGTCAATAGCAGCCAACTCATGACGTATATTTTTCTTCCCAATTCCTTCCCTTAATGATACATGTTCATTAAGTACATAGTCTATCTCCAAGTTATTGCAAATGACATGAATAATAATGGTTTTGCCACTGCATGACATGCATTTTTACCTTTTTTCCCCTCAACAGTTATCCTATCACATATCCCCTAACCAAGTACTTAACATTTTTCCTTTTTTTGTTACTCCTTTTCTAATACTATGTTTTAAGTTTGTCAGAGTGTGTTGGATTCTACTGCAACAATAAAAATTCAAAATTTCAGGGTCTTAAAACAACAGAAGTTCATTCTTGCTCACACTACATAGCCATTTTGGTCTGGCTAGAGGTTATGTTCTATGATATTCACATTTGGAAACTCAGTCTGATGAAACAGCCACTATTTGGAATATTAGTAGTTATTGTGGCAGAGGAAAAGGTAGCCCCAGATGGTCTCAGTTGGCAATTAAATTCTCAGTTGACAAACTATACTTCCACCTGTGATTCCCTGGCCAGAACAGATCTTATGGCCCAACTGTACCACAAGCAATTCAGGACATGCAATCCCAAGATGGGCTTAGGAGACAAAGAGACCTATTTGCCAAAGAGTAGTAATGACAGCTTCAGTGCACAAAGATCAGTTCCAGATGGAAGAAAATACAGGAAAATGCTTTTATGACCCTTAGAGAGCTTTCTAAATAAGACAAAAGAGCCCACAACTAATGAAAAATTTGATTACATTATAAAATTTAAATTTTTGTGCAATAAAAGATTCATAATTAAAGAAAAAAAACACAGACTCCAGCTTTTTGAAAATACTGTGCATTAGGTTTACTAAAAAAAGTCTTTCACAAAACACCTACAGATGTGAAAAAAATATTGAAAGCATATTTTACAATGTGTTGCTGAAATGGCAAAAAGGTAACGTATATTCTCGAGACGCCAAATAAGTAAATGAATAAACATATCCAAAAAAACACAAAATAAAAAACTTAAAGCTAAGCAAAAGCCCAACAGACTGGTAAATGACACTGAACCTGAGGGTTGTCCAAAGGACATCTGTGAAACCCTGTCCACTGAGAGTCTGCGTGTGTGGGGTGAGGAGACAAAGCCATGGAGATTCCTGTATGAAGAAAGGAACTAAACAGGCCACCCCCTCAGTGAAGGTAGCGGTGATGGGCATGAGTATGGGCGACATCCCTTCCTGCAAGGAGAGACCCAGAGGAAAATGATCTGTTTACACATCCTAGACCTGGGAAATTAGGAAAAACAAAACTGAAATTAATAATTCATGACTATCAGTTAGTAGTCAAGTGAGTTGTCACCCACATTCGTACTGAGTGATCTAAAACATGTCAATACAATTATCCTGCTGAAGATAATTTATAGCCATTTTAAATATAACACATATTTCTAAATGCATTAAAATGTTCATAAAATAGTAAGGAATAAACTGACTAAAAATTGGGTGAGAGCAAGAGCCCAGAGAAGAAAGCATAGAGACTTGTCCCCCAAGGGTATGTGTTGATCCCAGTATTGGATCTCTATTTTAAGGGCCTCATGGACACTGGGAAACAGAGGACAAGCCATACCGCTTTAAATGTGGATGGGGCAGGGGAGAAATGCAAGTAAACTCTTCACACCCCTCATCTCCATTTTCAGAACACCCGTAGGTGACTGCTTACAAAGTCAGCCCTACTGCACAGCATGAAAGAGGGAACCTTTCCAGAAGTTTGTAATGATTGCATACCCTTTCATCCCAGCTTAAAGCCAGGACCTCAAAGGGCAACACATTTAGTGGGTGAACCAGAAAAAAAAAATCCACCTAGCTCAAGGCAACTTGCCTGTCTAGGACTTGGCTCTAATTAAACAAGGCGGGAAAAATAAAGACGGATAATAAGAGAAGGAGGAGAAGGAGGAAGAAGAGGAGGAAGAGAAAGAGGAGAGGGAGAATGGGAGGGAGAGGAAGGGGGGAGGGGAGGAGGAGGAGAAAGGAGACAATGACAAAGGAAACTAAGTAAAAGGTGACACAGAGAAAGAGAAGAGAGGAAAGGTGTGGAGAGAGAGTAAAGAAGAAAAAGAAAAGGAATGGAGAATATCTAACCACATGCTATCACACAGCTTTGAGGCTGACATTAGCATTTTTCCTGTGTGAAAAAAGTCAAGAGCTTAGTAACAATGTACTTCTATATGTATACTTACAAAGGATCTGTCTCCAAATTTTATAAAGAAATTCTGTCACTCGGTCACAATAACAAATCTAATATAAAAAATTGCCAAAGACACAAGCAAGCATTTCACAAAGTGGGAAAATAAAAGGTCAATAAATGAGCTCATAAAATATTATCAAACTCATTAGTAAGCAGGAGAATGCAAAGTACCACCACCATGAAATAACTTTTACCCTTGTGAGAAGCACTCTCTCCAGCTGCCTTGATAGGTTGGCGTCTTGCTGGCATTGGTGCCTAGGACACTGTAAACACAGCCCCTCCTAGTGCCTAGAGAAAGGGGAGAGACTGAGATTCCACCAACCCTACACCTCATTGAAGATGAAAAGCCTCTAAAAGGGATAAAAACAGGAAATAAGATATTTTCCAAGCAATAGTGTAAATGACACCTTAAGGCAAATGAGAGTGAAGACCAAGGTAAGGATATGGAGTTCTCTACCAGTTCAGGCTCGAACTGTCCTTGAGATGAAGACAGAACAGTTCCCCATGGGTCGGAAAGTATCTAAGTGTTGTGGAGATGGCGAGGCATTATTCTGCTGAACATTTTATTGGAGCATTAGGAAGGGCTGGAAGTGAATTAAGATTTCATTGAGTCTAGTATAGTATAAGAAAAAAAATCTCTATTCTTTGGCCACTGTGAAGGAGAGTGCTCAAATCCAGCAGGTGCCATCAAGCTGCAATTTACAGTTCTGATCCCAGACTGGGGGCTGAGGAGGGAGGTGTCATGTGGGCAAGTGCAGCCTGTAGAAGCTTGAACAAGGCCTGAACTTGTTTGGTCACCTTCCACTCTCAGCATCTCACTGCACAGAGGCCTAGAGAGGAGTGCGTGTCTCCAAAAGAATGTGAGGTATTTAAACAATGCAATTATCACAAATTAAGAAAAGCTTTCTAAGCTCCAACTGCTTCTTTCCCCCAAGAGATTAATTAAGCAACATGAGGACTATATTTTAATTTATTCATGAAGATGGTTCTCCAAAATGAGCTGTTGGCCTGCAATTGTACAGGATGAGAGTAGATTTTTTTCAACCCTAAAAAAAAAAATCTTCCTTTACTCTCCATCTTGCCAAAGTGGTGGTTATCAAACAATATTATTCCTAAGAATCACTTGGAAGGCTTGTTAAGGAACAATAGCTATAGAATTTCTGATTCAGCAGGACTGGAATGGGGCCTGAGAATTTGCATTTCTTTTTTTATGTTTGTGTATTTATTTATTGAGAGACAGGGAGAGAGAGAGTGCAAGCAGGGGAGGGGCAGAGAGAGAGAGAGGGAGAGAGAGAACGCCAAGTAGGCTCCATACTGTCAGCACAGAGCCAAATGTGGGACTCCATCCCACCAACCATGAGATCATGACCTGAGCCAAAACCGAGAGTCAGAAGCTGACTGAGCTGACTGACTGAGCCATGCAGGCACTCTGAGAATTTGCATTTCTAACAAGTTCCCAGGGGGAGGCTAACTTGGTCCTGCTGGTTCAGGGCTACACTTTGAGAAGGACCAGGCCTTCTCTTCCTTAGTTTCACCAGAACTTGGTCTGCTTAAGGTTCACTCTAGAATATTAAGTTGCCTATGTGCCAAAATTACATTAGTTGCAAGGTGCTTACAGTTTTACTCTTTAATTTATTTATTGTTTAATTTACATCCAAGTTAGTTAGCATACGGTGCAACAATGATTTTAGGAGTATATTCCTTAATACCCCTTACCCATTTAGACCATCCTCCCTCCCACAACCCCTCCAGCAACCCTCTGTTTGTTTTCTATGTTTTTTTTCAATATATGAAGTTTATTGTCAAATTGGTTTCCATACAACACCCAGTGCTCATCCCAAAAGGTGCCCTCCTCAATACCCATCACCACCCTCCCCTCCCTCCCACCCCCCATCAACCCTCAGTTTGTTCTCAGTTTTTAACAGTCTCTTATGCTTTGGCTCTCTCCCACTCTAACCTCTTTTTTTTTTTTTTTCCTTCCCCTCCCCCATGGGTTTCTGTTAAGTTTCTCAGGATCCACATAAGAGTGAAAACATATGGTATCTGTCTTTCTCTGTATGGCTTATTTCACTTAGCATCACACTCTCCAGTTCCATCCATGTTGCTACAAAAGGCCATATTTCATTCTTTCTCATTGCCACGTAGTACTCCATTGTGTACATAAACCACAATTTCTTTATCCATTCATCAGTTGATGGACATTTAGGCTCTTTCCATAATTTGGCTATTGTTGAGAGTGCTGCTATAAACATTGGGGTACAAGTGCCCCTATGCATCAGTACTCTTGTATCCCTTGGGTAAATTCCTAGCAGTGCTATTGCTAAGTCATAGGGTAGGTCTATTTTTAATTTTTTGAGGAACCTCCACACTGTTTTCCAGAGTGGCTGCACCAATTTGCATTCCCACCAACAGTGCAAGAGGGTTCCTGTTTCTCCACATCCACACCAGCATCTATAGTCTCCTGATTTGTTCATTTTGGCCACTCTGACTGGCGTGAGGTGATATCTGAGTGTGGTTTTGATTTGTATTTCCCTGATGAGGAGCGACATTGAGCATCTTTTCATGTGCCTGTTGGCCATCTGGATGTCTTCTTTAAAGAAGTGTCTATTCATGTTTTCTGCCCATTTCTTCACTGGGTTATTTGTTTTTTGGGTGTGGAGTTTGGTGAGCTCTTTATAGATTTTGGATACTAGCCCTTTGTCCAATATGTCATTTGCAAATATCTTTTCCCATTCCGTTGGTTGCCTTTTAGTTTTGTTGGTTGTTTCCTTTGCTGTGCAGAAACTTTTTATCTTCATAAGGTGTTCTCTATGTTTAAGAGTCTTTTATGTTTTGTTCCCCTCCCTGTTTTTATATTATTTTTGCTTCCTTTCCCTTATGTTCATCTGTTTTGTATCTTAAATTCCTCATGTGAGTGAAGTCATATGATATTTGTCTTTCTCTGACTAATTTCGCTTAGCATAGTACCCTCTAGTTCGATCCGCATAGTTGTAAATGGCAAGATGCAATCTTTTTGATTGCTGAGTATACTCCATTGTGTGTGTATATGTATGTGTGTGTATATATATATATATATATATATATAACATATTATCCATTCATCCATCAATGGACATTTGGGCTCTTTCCATCCTTTGGTTATTGTTGATAGTGCTGCTATAAACATCGGGGTGCATGTGCCCTATCAAAACAGCACACTTGTATCCCTTTGATAAATACCTGGTGATGTAATTGTTGGGTCATAGTGTAGGTCTATTTTTAATTTTTTGAGGAACCTCCATACTGTTTTCCAGAAGGCTGCACCAATTTGCATTCCCACAAGCAATGCAAAAGAGATCCTCTTTCTCCACATCCTCACCAACATCTGTTGTTGCCTGAGTTGTTCATTTTAGCCATCCTGGAAGCTGTGAGGTGGTATTTCATTGTTGTTTTGATTTTTATTTCCCTAATGATGAGTGATGTTGAGCATTTTTTCATGTGTTGGTTGTCCATCTGGATGTCTTCTTTGGAGAAGTGTCTATTCATGTCTTTTGCCCATTTATTCACTAGATTATTTGTTTTTTGGTTGTTGAGTTTGATAAGTTCTTTATAGATTTTGGATACTAACCCTTTATCTGATATGTCGTTTGCAAATATCTTCTCCCATTCCATCAGTTGCCTTTTAGATTTGCTGATTGTTTCCTTCGCTGTGCAGAAGTTTTTATTTTGATGAGGTCCAAATAGTTTATTTTTGCTTTTGTTTCCCTTGCCTCTGGAGACATGTTGAGTAAGAAGTTGCTGCAGCTAAGGTCAAAGGGGTATTTGCCTGCTTTCTCCTCGAGGATTTTGATGGCTTCCTGTCTTACATTTAGGTCTTTCATCCATTTTGAGTTTATTTTTGTGTATGGTGTAAGAAATTGGTCCAGATTCATTTTTCTGCATGTTTCTGTCCAGTTTTCCCAGCACCATTTGCTGAAGAGACTGTCTTTATTCCATTGGATATTCTTTCCTGCTTTGTCAAAGATTAGTTGGCTGTACATTTGTGGGTCCATTTCTAATTTCTCTATTCTGTTCCATTGATCTGAGTGTCTGTTTTTGTGCCAGTACCATACTGTCTTGATGATTACAGCTTTGTGAGATGTCTTGAAGTCTGGGAGTGTGATGCCTCCAGCTTTGGTTTTCTTTTTCAAGATTGCTTTGGCTATTCAGGGTCTTTTCTGGTTCCAAACACATTTTAGATTTGTTTGTTCTACTCTGTGAAGAATGCTGGTGTTATTTTTATAGGGATTGCATTGCATATGTAGATTGCTTTGGGTAGTATTGACATTTAGCAATGTTTATTCTTCAAATCCAGGAGCATGGAATATTTTTCCATTTTTTTGTGTCTTCTTCTATTTCTTTCATAAGTTTTCTATAGATTTCATTGTATATATTTTTCACCTCTTTGGTTATATTTATTCCTAGGTATTTTAAGGTTTTTGGTGCAGTTATAAATGGGATCGATTCCCTGATTTTTCTTTCTGTTGCTTCGTTATTGCTGTATAGGAATGCAACCAATGTCTGTGCATTGATTTTGTATCCTGCAACTTTGCTGAATTCATGGATCAGTTCTAGCAGTTTTTTTGTGGAATCTTTTGGGTTTTCTGAGCATCATGTCATCTGCAAAGACTGAAAATTTGACTTCCTCCTGGCTGATTTGGATGCCTTTTATTCCTTTGTGTTGTCTGATTGCTGAGGCTAAGACTTCCAATACTATGTTGAATAACAGTGGTGAGAGTTGACATCTCTGTCATGTTTCTGACCTTAGGGGGAAAGTTTTTTTCCCATTGAGGATGATATTAGCAGTGGGTCTTTCATATGTGGCTTTTACGATCTTGAGGTATGATCCTTCTATTCCTACTTTCTTGAGGGTTTTTATCAATAAAGGATGCTATATTTTGTCAAATGCTTTCTCTGCATCTTTTGAGAGGATCACGTGGTTCTTGTCCTTTCTTTTATTGATGTGATGTATCACATTAATTGTTTTGCGGACATTGAATTAGCCCTGCATCCCAGGTATAAATCCCACTTGGTTGTGGTGAATAATTCTTTTAATGTATTGTTGGATCCACTTGGCTAGTACCTTGTTGAGGATTTTTGCAACCATGTTCATCAGGGAAATTGGTCTATAGTTCTCCTTTTTAGTGGAGTCTTTGTCTGGTTTTGGAACCAAGGTAATGCTGGCTTCATAGAAAGAGTTTGGTAGTTTTCCTTCCATTTCTATTTTTTGGAACAACTTCAAGAAAATAGGTGTTAACTCTTCCTTAAATGTTTGGTAGAATTCCCCTGGAAAGCCATCCAGCCCTCGACTCTTGTTTTTTGGTAGATTTTTGATTACTAATTCTATTTCCTTACTGGTTATGGGTCTGTTCAAATTTTCTATTTCTTCCTGTTTCAGTTTTGGTAGTTTATATGTTTCTAGGAATTTGTCCATTTCTTCCAGATTGCCCATTTTATCGGTATATAATTGCTCATAATATTCTCGTATTATTGTTTGTATTTCTGCTGTGTTGGTTGTGATCTCTCCTCTTTCATTCTTGATTTTATTTATTTGGGTCCTTACCTTTTTCTTTTTGATCAACTTGGCTAGGGGTTTATCAATTTTGTTAATTCTTTCAAAGGACCAGCTCCTGGATTCATTGATGTGTTCTACTGTTTTTTTTGGTTTCGATAGCATTGATTTCTGCTCTAATCTTTATTATTTCCTATCTTCTGCTTGTATGGGGTTTTATTTGCTGTTCTTTTTCCCGCTCTTTGAGGTATAAGGTTAGGTTGTGTATCTGAGACATTTCTTCCTTTTTTAGGAAGGCCTGGATTGCTATATACTTTCCTCTTATGACCGCCTTTGCTGCATCCCACAGATTTTGGGCTGTGGTGTTATCATTTTCATTGGCTTTCATGTACTTTTTAATTTTCCTCTTTAATTTCTTGGTTAGCCTATTCATTCTTTAGTAGGATGTTCTTTAGTCTCCAAGTATTTGTTATCTTTCCAAATTTTTTCTTGTGGTTGATTTCGAGTTTCATAGCGTTGTGGTCTCAAAATATGCACAGTATGATCACGATCTTTTTGTACTTGTTGAGGGCTGATTTGTGTCCCAGTATGTGATCTATTCTGGAGAACGTTCCATGTGCACTGGAGAAGAATGTGTATTCTGCTGATTTAGGATGAAATGTTATGAATATATCTGTTAAGTACCTCCAGTCCAGTGTGTCATTCAACACCGTTGTTTCCTTGTTGATTTTCTGTATAGATGATCTGTCCATTGTTGTAAGTGGGGTGTTGAAATCCCCTACTATTATGGTATTATTATCAATGAGTTTCTTTATGTTTGTGGTTAATTAATTTATATATTTGGGTGCTTTCATGTTTAGAGCATAAATGTTTACAATTGTTAGGTCTTCTTGGTGGATAGACCCCTTAATTATGATATAATGCCCTTCTTCATCTCTTGTTACAGTCTTTATTTTAAAATCTAGATTGTCTGATATAAATATGGCTACTCTGGCTTTCTTTTGTGACTATTAACATGATAGATGGTTCTCCATCCCATTATTTTCAATCTGAAGGTGACTTCAGGTCTAAAATGGGTCTCTTGTAAACAGCATATAGAGGCATCTTGTTTTCTTATCCATTCTGTTACCCTATGTCTTTTTATTGGAGTGTTCAGCCCATTGATATTTAGAGTGGATACTGAAAGTTATGAATATATTGCCATTATGTCACCTGTAGAATTGGAGTTTCTGGTAGTGTTTTTTCGTCCTTTCTAGTCTTTGATGCTTTTGGATTTTGGGGGTTTTGGGGGGTTTGGGGGGTTTTTTTGGTTTTTGTTTTTGTTTTTTTTTTCATCTTTTCTCCCCTCAGAGAGTCCCTCTTAAAATTTCTTGCAGGACTGGTTTAGTGGTCACAAACTCCTTTAATTTTTGTTTGTCTGGGAAACTTTATCTCTCCTTCCATTTTAAATAACAGCTTTGCTGGATAAAGAATTCTGGGCAGCATATTTTTCTGATTCAACACATTGAATATATCCTGCCATTCCTTTCTGACCTGCCAAGTTTCTGTGGATAAGTCTACTTCAAACCTGATTTATCTTCCCTTGTAGGTTAAGGACTTCTTTTCCCTTGCTGCATTCATGATTCTTTCCTTGCCTGAGTATTTTGTGATTTTGACTATGATATGCCTTATTAATGGTCAGTTTTAGTTGAATCTAATGGGAATCATTTGTGCTGCCTGGATTTTGATGTCTGTGTGTTTCCCCAGATTAGGAAAGTTTTCTACTATGATTTGGTCACATAAATTTTCTACCATTTTTTCTCTCTCTTCATCTTCTGGGACCCCTATGATTCTGATGTTGTTCCTTTTTAATGAGTCACTGAGTGCTCTAATTTTTATTTCATCTCTTTGCCTTAGTCTCCCTCTTCTTTTCTGCTTCATTATTCTCCATAAGTTTGTCCTCTATATTGCTGTTTTGCTGCTGTGCCTTATCCATCCTTGCCACTGTGGCATGCATTTGAGATTGCAGCTCAGTTATAGCAATTTTTATTTCATCCTGACTAGCTTTTACTTCTTTCATCTGTGCAGAAAGGGATTTTAATATATTTTCAATCCCAGCTAGTATTCTTTTTATAGTGATTCTAAATTCCAGTTCAGACATCTGCTTATATCTGTGTTGATTACATCCCTGGCTGTCATTTCCTCCTGTTCTTTCTTTTGAGGTGAATTCTTTCATTTCATCATTTTGGAGGAATAAAAGGAATTAATAAGGTAAAAAAATTAAAAACAACACAAAGAAATCAAATAAAGGGTACCAGATCCTAGGTGTGTTTTGGTCTGGTTGTTGAAAGAAGCTTGATAGATTAGAGAAAAAAGGGAAAGATAAGAAAGGAAATAAAAGATAAAAGAAAAAAGGGAAAAAAGGAAAATGTTTGAAAATTTGAAAAAATAGAATAAAATGAAATGATGAAAGTAAAATATAATTTTAAAAATTTACAATAAAGTAAAAAATGTAGTAGAACAAAATTAAGGAAAAATCTTTTTAATAAAAATGGAAGATAATAGATTTTTCACTTTCTGTATTCAAGAATAAGAAAAGAAAAAGAAAAAAAATTGAATAAAAGGACCAGTGAACAGAATGAAGTACGATTGAAATTACATCTGTTTTCCCATAGATGTCAAGCTATGAAGCACTTTATAGTCCATAAACTAAGCAGGTGGAGAGACTTTGTCAAGAGCATTGTAGGCCGTTGGGTGGGGTTTAGTGCAATGGTTCCATTCTCCACTAGATGGTGCTGCTTAGCTTACTGGGGTGGATTGCTGGGGCACTTGTAGGCAAGTATGCGCATGCTCCGGAGGGGTGAAAATGGCATTACCCAGCTACCAAGCAGTGTTTCAGGGTTTATGGAAAATCACAGCACACATCTGGTGCCACCTATCACCCTTGACATCCTTGTTCCAACACCAGCGAATATGGTTGTTTCCTGGGGTGTGCTGGAACCTATGATTGTGGGGTGGCCACACAGCCTCTACCAAATGTCCTCCCAGCAGGGGAACTGCCTCTCCCCATATGGCCCAAGGACCAGTTGGACCTCATTCTCTCCTCCTGTGGATTCACCCTTCCCACCAGAACACCACCAGGTATGAGCTATGGACTTTCAGGCTCTGCACTCCCCCTGTTTATAGAGTCTTAATGGAATTTAAACCCTCCACTTTCTCTTTTCTCCCTTTTTTTGTTCAGTCCTTGTAGCTGTTTCCACTTTTCCACTTTCTCTCCAGCTGCTTTGGGTTGGAGGTTGCTTTTCCCATACTCTCCCCCACCCCCCACCCTGTCTCTGTTCTCTTTCTGCAAGCAAAAACAGCTCCCTGCCCTCTGTGGCTTCTCTTTCCCCCAGTTCACCTCTCCCCACTGCATACCTGCCGAGTTCTATGGTTCAGGTTGTGCAGATTGTTGTGTTAATCCTCAAATCAGTTTCCTAGGTGTGCAAGATAAAAAAAAAAAAAAAAGCAAGGTGCTTACAGTTTTAACAATTATTAAAATTGTAATGAAAATGTGTTTTAATCTGCAAATTTTGAATTAATTCTTAGCAGAATTAAGATTCCTTAGTCAACTTTCTCAGTAACTTCAGTAACTATAAAATTGAGTTATGTTTTGTAGGACTCTCTTATCATATTAACAGATGTTTACATTCCAATAGCAATTAAAAATTTTTTTAATGTTTATTTTTGAGAGAGAGAGACAGAGCATAAGAGGGGAGGGATAGAGAGAGAGAGGGAAACACAGAATCTGAAACAGGCTCCAGGCTCTGAGCTGTCAGCACAGAGCCCAACGCAAGGTTCCAATTTGGGAACAGCAAGATCATGACCTAGGCCAAAGACAGATGCTTAACCAACTGAGCCACCCAGGCATCCCGTTCCAATAACAATTTTAATGTCATTTTACCTATTGCCACGCTGATGCAAAAAGTACTTTGGGAATGAACCTATGTTCAATTCAATGCCCAATCCTGACAGCTTAAAGCTTTTAATTAAATTAAGGGGTAGGAAAGTGAGCCCACAGGGTGGTTTAGCAACCAACTCATACTGTGGGCAACTGAAGGCTGCAACAGAGAATACACACCAAGGAGGGATATTTATGGGTATTTATGTACCAGCTCCCTTGAGTCTTTGATTGAAGACTTGGTGGAGGGCTGTCCCTTGGAGCATTGACTCCATAGCACTGTGGTATGACAAGTGGATAGAAAAGTAGGGTCCAAGTCGAAGAGAACATTCTTGTGCAGAGACAGGCAGTTGGAATGCAGCTGCTGAATGGCTGGTGAGCAGCTTAAAGTGGAGACTCCTGGACTGAAACCCAGGTCTGACTGATGTCAAAGCCATTTTTTCTAATTCAAATCTTCCCCCAAGTATTCCATGATTGAGTGAAATTTTAGATGGAGACCACAAGGTCTTTGGAATGGCACCTCTCTACATATTCCCCAGAGTGAGACAAGACTCTTTAAAATTAGCTGTAGGAGTGCCTGGTGGCTCAGTTTATTGAGCATCCAGCTTTTGATTTCAGCTCGGTTGTAATCTCAAGGGTGATCTCAACGTTCATGGGATGGAGCCCCCTGTTGGGCTCTGTGCTGACAGTGTGGAGCCTGTTTGGGATTCTCTCTCTCCCTCCCCCTCTCTCTCTCTCTCTCTCTCTCTCTCTGCCCCTCCCCCACTCACACGTGCATACTCTTTCTCTCTCAAAAGAAATAAATAAACATTAAAGAATCAGCTGTTAAATGTGGGCTTACTGTTCCTTGCTAAAACCAAATTTTTGTAATCAGCTGAAATCGTATTACATAGAGACCCTATTTTTACAGATCCTCCATTCTATAAGCTCTTTGTCACATGATATGTTCATGGTCCAAATGTGGAAGAAAACTGAGCCAGCAGCCCATTCTAGGTTCTAAGCAAAGTGCAAACATACATATTGTGTGAAAGAAGCAGCCTTAGTTAGAACTGAGCCAAGAGGGGTCATGCAAGTATTTCTCTAGATCCTTCAGTTTTGATATAACAGTTAATCCCCTTCTGCTCCTCCCCACGCCCTCCTCATGGCTTAGATGTGGCTGTTCTTTGGCAGACAGCTGTTACATGAAATTGCAAAATCTAAGCACATATTTGCTCACTTAATGTAAGCAACAGAGAAATAAATCTGAACTTTGGAAAAAGTCTATTAATAATTAACAGATAGTGAAATTATCAAGATATAGAATGCTATGCAGGAAAAAAAATCCCAAATCTTGGGTTTGGAATAAACTGTGAAAATGTTTACCCGGTTAGTTTGTATCAGTGATTATGAACAACATGCTAAATCAGTACTTCAGAAGTCTGTATATGACTATTACAGGTCTGGGGCAAATGATCAAGAAACATTGGCTGATAATGTTGCAGCATTTTCCAGGTAAGAAAATTTATTTATTTTTAAATCATGTTTTTTGTAATTACACGAAGACATTCTACCAAAATAAGACCTCAGGTTTTAATGTTGATGATGTGAAATTATCTGTCTAGATAGATGCTTAGTAGAGAGGGAACAATTCTTGGGCCTGTGAGAAATTTTGGGCTATCAAACTGTTTAAAAATATCCCAAGCCTGGGAATCTCAAACCATTGACTGAAAAAGCCAACGCTAATTGTCCTCACATGGAATTATGTGGATAATTAATTTGACTACGTATAGAAATAGTGATGCATTCTAAAGACTCTATTTTCTTTTTCTCTGAGTTGGACAGTGAGGGTCTATGAGCATGGTGTAGGAAGTGGTTAGCACTAGGTTCAAGATAGCCATCTTATCTGGTCAAACCAGATCGGATTTTGCCTCAAATGTTCCCATCCTGCTGGCTTTCCCTTATCATTCATTTTGATTATTGTTGTCTCAACTTTCACTTTAGATTTCAATTTGTCTATATAACATTAATCTTTCAACGTTGCTGTTTCATCCATCATCCAAAGTGCTTCACCTACCTCTGTTTCCAAATTAGTTTTCCCTTGCCTTTCATATTTCAAAGCACAAGATGGTAGGTGTCACGGTTTATGTTTTCTGTTTGTAATAAAAACAATAAACAAGGGGCGCCTGGGTGGCGCAGTCGGTTAAGCGTCCGACTTCAGCCAGGTCACGATCTCGCGGTCCGTGAGTTCGAGCCCC
Source organism: Panthera uncia (assembly GCF_023721935.1). Lineage (NCBI taxonomy): Eukaryota > Metazoa > Chordata > Mammalia > Carnivora > Felidae > Panthera > Panthera uncia. Next base: position 33,083,245 of record NW_026057578.1, on the reverse strand, counting down.
GCGTCAGGCTCTGGGCTGATGGCTCGGAGCCTGGAGCCTGTTTCCGATTCTGTGTCTCCCTCTCTCTCTGCCCCTCCCCCGTTCATGCTCTGTCTCTCTCTGTCCCAAAAATAAATAAAAACGTTGAAAAAAAAAATTAAAAAAAAAAATAAAAAATAAAAACAATAAACAAAATAACTTTAAAGGAGTGTTTTTCTCTCAGCAGTTACAAAACGGTTTATTTGCTGGAGTAGGGGAGGAGAACCCCCCATACACTATACTCTCTCAGGCTCATCCATCTTACATTATAGCCTTTAGTAAAGCTAGTGAATATTGTGGGTGTTCATTGATGGTGATAAATTAAAGAAAAAGGGTAGAAAATATCCAGAAGAAAGAATCTGCTTTCCTGCTTGGCTTCTTCTGTCTAGAGGAAAATCTCTCAAAAATCACTTTTCTATGTGTAAATTAGGAAAAATGAGATGATTCTAACCAAGGTGGTCCCTGGCAAACAGCACTGATGTACTCTCAGGAGTCTGAGAATGAGGTGAAGGATGGGGCCTCCCCCAAACTTCTCTAAGCCTTGACTTTGTCTCAGTCCTTCCCTGGAACCCACATGAGCTCCACCAATGCTAGAAGAGCCACAGAAAGGGAAAATTTGGCTAAGAGTGGAGGGGCTTAAAATTCTGTATGATCTTTTTCAATCATTTAACATTCTGGGTCTCTCCAAACTTTTCTGTTCCTGGAAGATGTCCCTTCCTGGGCCCAATAGCAGCTCCGTTCACCGGGTAATACGGCTTACCTCCTTGTAATTTCCTGAAAACAACACTTTAACCCAAAAAGGTTATTTTAACCAAGGAAATTTCAGGCCCTTGACAGGTGTATGGAGTTGGTGTCTCCTTGCATTTCTTATGTCATAATGCTCAGGTGACCATCTATTTCCTCAAACCCCCTTTAACACCCTTCCGCTCATGCTACTTAATTAATGGACTCATGCTTATTAGGAATCTCTATAGGCTAGGTTCTATACTACATGCTGAGGATAGAGCAATGAGCCAGACAAAGCTCCTGTTCATAGGTGCTTACATTCCAATGGATGCACATTGACCTTTGACTTCCATAATGCTGGTGGGTTGAATTGATGCAAAATGTACCCCGAACAACTGGCCAAGTAGAGGCCTTAAAGAGAGAGCAAAGGGGTGCAGCACATACAGGCACCTCTGCAACCCTAGAAATTCTGGAAACTTTGTCAGACATAGAAGGCATTGTTGACTTCCAAGTTGTGGACTGGAAGAGTGCCTCATGCTTGTGTGGGTTTCATGGTACTCCAGTAAGTATTCCCACCCTGTGCATGTACTCAGTAACTTCAGGACAGAGCACAGATAATGAGAAAGTGTTTGCAATGCAATCCTTTCCATGAACCTTGATCTTTCCTTTTTGTTCAGCTTGAAAAGGAAAAAAACATGGATTAATCAACTTTCTCTGGAGGTTGGCTGATGCTATTTTATGATCAACCATTTGAAGAGTTTTTATATTGCAACAAACGTTAGCGGCCATTGCTTATCTAACACCTCAATTCCTCTTTTCTTGTGTAACTTTCTGGGTGACCCTTCATTCCTCACCTTGTATCATTGAGCTGATCACATGGAACTAAGAATAGATTTTCTGCCAGAGTTGTGGTGGCTTTGGGTTGACGGGATGAAGGAAATCAATCTGAACTCTCTCATTCTGATTCAAATGAAGACTGAAAAACAACCAAACCTCAGATAACCTGTTGTGACACAGTGTCAGGGCATTTTAAAGACATTTATGAAATGTGTACACTTTCCCTCCCACAAGCACAACAAAAGGTCATTCACAGTGACAGCTGTTATCTCTCTGTGCTCAGCTCTGACAATCACATTTTGGAGTTTTGGGGATATGGCTCACTTATGTGACCTAGCAGTTGCTTGTAAATGTTTCTGGGGTAAGACTTGTGACTCTAATGTTATCATGGCTAAAAACTGATAAAATAAAATAAAATACAAAAAGACACATGAAGTCAAATAGATGGAACCATACTGAAGAACAAAGTTACCTATTGTAAACATTTCGAGAACAGTAGGTGTTAGCTTGCAACATTTTGCATGATTGGAATCATCATGACCTGATTGGAGTTAACTTAAACACACACACACACACACACACACACACACACACACACACACAGTATGTTGTTTCTCTTACACATTAACTCAGTGTATCCTTCTCAACCATGGTCTGCACTTTGTGGCTTCTGGTGAAATCATCACTAGTGGAAACTTAATTCTATAATTTGGGTGTCTAGAAGTCCTGATGAAGTTAGAAAATGAAGCTCCTTTCTTTTCTGTTGTGTCACTTACTGACACTGAAAATGGGGTGATTTTCTTTTAGATAACAGGTGATAAAGTGATGTCATTATTCCTTTATTGCAGTGCCTCACAGGTTGATAGTGATCCAATTAAATGTTTTAAAGATGTCACAATATTAAGAATTAAGGGTAAAAAATAAGATTACAGGGGCGCCAGGGTGGCTCAGTTGGATAAGCGTCGGACTCTCAATTTCGGCTTGGGTCATGATCTCAATGTTCGAGAGTTTGAGCCCCAAGTTGGGCTCTGTGCCGACTGTGAAGAGCCTGCTAGGGATCCTCTCTCTTTGCCCCTCCCCTGCTCTCCCTCTCTCTCTGTCTCTCTATAAAAAACTTAAAAAATGTTTTAAAAATAAGATTACAAAAATTGTGCTGTTTTGTATACGTATTTACATACATTTTATTTGCTTTAAATAGTTTAGAGTAAACAATTAATGTGAAGAAATTGGACTGCAGTATAATCATCTTACAGGACTTATGAAACATTAATTCACTGTGTTCAGTTGATGGGATTCAGTAACAGCACTTGGCTTTACAGCTGGGTGGTAAGTGTCTTCCTTCAAATACAGTATCCCATCTTGGGGAGTGTGTATATCATCAGATTTTTTTGTAAATTAAATGTGAGGCTTTTGTTGGATGTGAAGTGTGGGTCAAAAGTTCTGTGAAAAGATCCCCACCTTTACCCCCTACTTCCTTTACTCGGTCATCTTATTTTCCATCCTTCGAAAGAGGTTTATTATTTGATTGGTTCAATTGTTTTGTCCATCTTCATATCCTTTTTCCAAAGTGGAGGTCTCACAAGAGCACAGTCCAAGGTTATATTCAGCTACTATTTGATGTAAGACTGTGAAAAAAAAAATCACTTCTATTGGGGGTGGAGTCAGGTGGGACTCGGAAAGCTATTGGAACTACTTGACAAGGTTAGTTGTAATTGTTCTTTGGAAAATATCAAAAAATGGAAAACTTTTTAGAGAACATACACTTCCCACTCCATTGATCTTATATAATTTTGCCTGAAACTTGCATTTTGTGCATTGGTTGGTGAGTCTCCGTAATGTCACCGTCAGAACAGAAAATAATGTGTGTGGGAAAGCCAAGAACACAGTTATTAAAGGGACTGCGCCACCACGTGGACAAGCATAAATAAAGCTACTGTCTGGAGATAGAAGGGTTGAGCCTTGCCTTCTACATAGGAATTAACATTTAACAATGTCCTTTCTGACACACACACACACACACACACACACACACACACACACGATGCCCAGCAGCTCTGTGTGTGCTCTTCATAAAAGCTTTCATTGTTTCCTCAGCTCTAAGTAAATATTAATGCCTTCCAAGGCCAACAGCTGCTATTAAAATCGTTTTCTCTCATTCTCATAATACACTTAGAGATGATTGGTAATAAAAACTCTCTTCAAGGCTTCTGCCTTTCCCCCTTCAAAATGGAGATCAAAGAAGCATGCTGTGAGGGTCAGTCCAAAAGAAAAGACTTCCAGCAGCAAAGCATGTGGTGTGACAGAAAATAATGACAATTATGATGTTCAAAGGAATTGCAGAGAAATCACACAGTAAAACTTCTTTATTATGCTTTTCAAGGGCTGGATGTTTTTACTTTATTATGTGGGGAAGGGTTAGATTACAGACCCAAAGCAACATGAAGGCAGAATTTCTTCTTCCACTACAGGAAGTAGGCTCCAGTTAAGACCTTGGAGGTTCAATTTATTTTGGTTACTACATTTCTAAATCACACTTCAGTATATTAACTAAAAATCTTGTTCTCTCTGGAAGCAAAGTAAAATCTAGGTAATAAAAGGTGAGGGCTGGTTAGGTATGTATGTATGTGTTACACACATTTTTGTTTCTTAGTGCTCATTAGAAAGACGGCTGTATTTTCTTCAGTTCTAATGAGTTACTAATGAGAAAAATAATCCTGAACAAATAGGACATATAAATTTCGCTGAGAGGAAAGAGAACTTGTTCTCCTGTAAATTTTACTAGTAAAGTTTGTGGTTCTTGGTTTATTGATAGTTTTCATTACAACACAAAAGAATTGCAGGAAAAGTCATTTAAGATCGTGTTCAGGAGTCAAAAATTCTTCAAGCCAAAAGTCCAGTTTCTGCCAAATACCCTTTTAGAAGAAAATGTACAATTAAACTAAAAAGAATTATCTTCCCTCATCACCATACTTCAGTGGATACTGACTTCCATTTAAGAATTTTGAGGAAACCACATTATAATTTTATTTTTTAAGTTTTTTTAATGTTTATTTAATTTGGAGAGAGAGAGATAAAGAGAGACAGTGTGAGTGGGGGAGGGGCAGATAGAGAAGGAGACACAGAATCCAAAGCAGGCTCCAGGCTCTGAGCTGTCAGCACAGAGCCTGACCTGGGTCTCAAACTCACCAACCATGAGATCATGACCTGAGCCGGCATCAGATGCTTAACACTCTGAGGCACCCAGGCACTGCACCACATGAAAATTTTAAAAGTAATTACCTGAAGTTACTGTCTGTAATTTGAAAAGAAAAACAAAAAACAAAAAGGACAAACTGTACATAATATATCTTTTTTTTAATTTTTAATTTTTTTTGAGAGAGAGCAAGTGCACAAGTTGGGGAGAGGCAGCAGGGGAGGGAGAGAGAGAGGGAGAGAGAGAGAGAGAGAGAGAGTGTGTGTGTGTGTGTGTGTGTGTGTGTGTGTGTGTGAATCCTAAGCAGGTTCCACTCTCAGTGAGGAGCCTGACTCAGGGCTCAATCCCACAACCTTGGGATCATGACCTGAGCCAAAATCAAAAGTCAGATCCTCAACCAACTGAGCCACTTCTTAAATTATAATCTAACCCATGTTTTTGTATACCATCTTCAAAATGACCTGGAGGAAGTGAAATGAAAGCTATGTTCACACAAAAACATTTACATAAATGTTTACAGCAGCTTTATTTAAAATTGCTTCAAACTGATATTTGCAAATGACATATCGGACAAAGGGCTAGTATCCAAAATCTATAAAGAGCTCACCAAACTCCACACCCGAAAAGCAAATAATCCAGTGAAGAAATGGGCAGAAAACATGAATAGACACTTCTCTAAAGAAGACATCCGGATGGCCAACAGGCACATGAAAAGATGTTCAACGTTGCTCCTTATCAGGGAAATACAAATCAAAACCACACTCAGATATCACCTCACGCCAGTCAGAGTGGCCAAAATGAACAAATCAGGAGACTATAGATGCTGGAGAGGATGTGGAGAAACAGGAACCCTCTTGCACTGTTGGTGGGAATGCAAATTGGTGCAGCCGCTCTGGAAAGCAGTGTGGAGGTTCCTCAGAAAATTAAAAATAGACCTACCCTATGACCCAGCAATAGCACTGCTAGGAATTTACCCAAGGGATACAGGAGTACTGATGCATAGGGGCACTTGTACCCCAATGTTTATAGCAGCACTCTCAACAATAGCCAAATTATGGAAAGAGCCTAAATGTCCATCAACTGATGAATGGATAAAGAAATTGTGGTTTATATACACAATGGAATACTACGTGGCAATGAGAAAGAATGAAATATGGCCTTTTGTAGCAACATGGATGGAACTGGAGAGTGTGATGCTAAGTGAAATAAGCCATACAGAGAAAGACAGATACCATATGTTTTCACTCTTATGTGGATCCTGAGAAACTTAACAGAAACCCATGGGGGAGGGGAAGGAAAAAAAAAAGAGGTTAGAGTGGGAGAGAGCTAAAGCATGAGACTGTTAAAAACTGAGAACAAACTGAGGGTTGATGTGGGGTGGGAGGGAGGGGAGGGTGGGTGATGGGTATTGAGGAGGGCACCTTTTGGGATGAGCACTGGGTGTTGTATGGAAACCAATTTGGCAATAAATTTCATATATTGAAAAAAAAATAAAAGAAAAAAAAAATAAAATTGCTTCAAACTGGAAATGTTCCCAATATTTCTTAGCTGGGGAATGGGCAAACAGACTGTGGTACTTCTGTACAGAAGAATACTGTTCATCAACCAAAAGGAACAAATTATAGATGCACATGGCAACATGGATGAATCTCAAATGCACTGTGCTAAGTGAAAGAAGGCAGACTCAAGAGGCTACATACTTTATGATTCCATTTATATGTTCTTGCGAAGTAAAACTATATGGACAGAAAAAATATCGGTGGTTGTGAGGAGGTTGGTGGGAGACAGAGTTTCACTGTTAAGGGAAATGGGGAAATTTTTAAAGATGGTGAACTGTTCTTGATTGTCTTGGCACTTATACGACTGCATGCATTTGACAAACCTTCCCAAACTGGACACTCACGTGGGTGAATCCTACATATATTAACTACACCTCACTAAGAAGGATAGCTTGTGAAATTCATTATTATCTTATTGCTAACATGCTATCTTAACAAGCATTGAAATTGCCCCTTTTCCTTCAATTTTGTTATTTGCTGGGTGGGAAAAATACAAGAATATTTTCTCTTTTTAAACTAAAATGTAATGTCAAAGCTTTGGTTATGATTTTAAAATTCTGAAACTCTTTTTTAAAAATTCTAGATGGAAGCTGTATCCGCGGATGCTCCGGAATGTTGCTGAAATAGACCTGTCGACTTCTGTTTTGGGACAGAGGGTCAGCATGCCAATATGCGTTGGGGCTACTGCCATGCAGTGCATGGCTCACGTGGACGGGGAGCTTGCAACTGTGCGAGGTAGGAAGAAAGTCCTCATTCAAAAGGACAGAAGAGCACTAACATTTAGTGACTCTTTTCTGTGTATGCATCAAGCAAGCACTTCCCTAGATATGTTTATACTCACAAAAACTAAGCTCATTGACTCTGCCATTAATATACCTGTTTTTGCACCTTCTGCTCCTCTATTTTCTAGCTGTATGACTCTGGGCAAGATACTTGTGCCTCAGTTTTATCAGCTGCAAAATAGTAGGTACTAAAAATAGTACCCACCTCCTCAAGTTACTGTCAGGATTAAATGAATTTGCACAAACAAAGCACTTAAAATAGTGCCTTGCACAGAGTGGTGGTTCAATAGCTTTTAGTTATATTATGTGTATTAATACCCGTATTTCAGAAAATGGAGGTCTGAGAAATTGACTTGGCTCACCCATGGTCATACAGCAACATAGTGGCAGAGATGGGATTCAACCTCATGGCTACCTTATTTCAAAGCCCTTCCTGCTTCCCCAAACCATGTGAATCTCACAGGGAAACAGCAAATGCAGTGACCTGGTTGGTTGCATTTTCTGCCATGGCTTTGGACCATGATTCTGTTTTACGAATGGGTTAGATTCCCAATAGAGCATTTCTAACTGCCTTATAGGAGAGAGATGAGAAATTCAAATATGATGTAAAGAAATTCCTTCTTAGGGCTAATTTATTAACTTTCAGTCCCCTAGCAACCATGAACATTTGAAAAGGTATGTACAGTGATAAATCTACCCACCCCCCCCCCCCAACTTCAAAACCTCCTATAAAACTCCTATCTGACTTCTTTTGATACTAAGCAGGTCAGGAAATTCAGGCCCAAGGAGCGGGAACTAAATACTATTTTAAAGCATTTCAGTTCTAAGTATTACCGATCTTATGGATTTACTTCCCTTCTTGAAATGTCTACCATAGAATTCTGCTAGGGACATCAGCATGACAGAGTGAGATTTTGCTGGACAGACTTAGGTTAGAGTCTAGAACTTTTTTTTTTTTAATTCTAGGACCACACACAGAGAAGTGGCCTTAGGACCCAGCCATTTGTCTATGAGAAACCTGAAATATGGGCAGGGAGAAGGAGAAGGGAGGAGGAGAAGAAAACCAGTATCTGTCTATTTACAGTTGGAATAAGAAAGGCCTTTCCTTTCTTATGGCTTTCAAAGGCCATAGACAACAACCATTAAAACAAAAGCCAACAAATCAACACAAGAATCCAGAAACTTCTATGCTGTCAAAGTTCTACAAAAATTGATAAAACAAGTGGCAAACAAAACAAATTGAAATTATGAGGCTGCAAAGCGTTAATGACCTTTCTGTGTGAAAAGCCCCTATACTTGAATAATGAAATAACATCTAACCCCAAATAGATGAAGAGATATAAGTGGAAAAGGACAAATAGGAGATTCATAAATGGACACACATAAAAATGGCCAATAAACATATGAAAAGTATTCAATTTCCCCAATTATCAAATGCATATAAATTATAACTATATGTTTTATTTTCTGAATATCAAATTACCATTTTCACGATATACAGTGTGATGCGGTTGTTTTCAAATATTGATAAGAAGAGTGTAAGGTGGAATCATATTTCTAGAAAATTGTTTGACAATTGTTTATCAAAATTTTAAAGTATGAATTCCATGTGATGCTGTAAGTCCTCTTCTAGGCATTGCAAGGAAATAATTATGACTTTGAAGAATAACATCTCTGCATGGATTCTCCTGCCTTTGTTATTTTTAATAGGAGAAAAGTTAGAAAAAAGAAAAACCCAAATGTCCCCATATTTGGAGATTGGTTGTAAAACAAAATAGGGTGCATTAAAAATGAAATCAATTTTTTTAGTGATATGAGAGAAAGAGTATGGTGGTATGGAAAAATGTTGTGGCATGTTTTTTAAAAAGCAGTTACAAACAATAGTCAGAAAGATAAATATATGATTTCACTCATATGTGGAATTTTAGAAACAAAACAGATGAACAAATATTAAAGAATCCATCCTCAGAGCAGCCCAAAGAATAGTACTATATTAAGCCCATTTTACACCTGGGAAACTGAGGCATGCAGCAGATGAATAACTTGCCCAGAATCACACAACTCATAAATGGTAGAAACAGGATTCAGACCTAGACAGCTTGGCTGAAGAGTCGTGGCTCCTTACCTCCCTGTACTGCTTTTAATTTCCAGAAAATCCCATAAAATGTCATGAGAAGAAGCCCATTTATCTGTCAGTTACAATTCCCTAAAAATAACTGATTTATCATGTTATGCACATGCAAAGCAGCACCCCCCCCCCCCCCCCGCCCCGGGGAGTGAGATACATGATAAACATTGGGACAGGGTGGAACAGTAAGAACGAAGAGGATGTTGTGACACTGAGGACACAGAGGAACTGGCAATGACATGTTACACACAATGCCCTTGAGAATCTAAGACCCTGGATCAGGTTGCTGTGAGGGCAGTGATATCACAGTTTAGATCTAGATTTGTAGTAGAAATCTCCTGTAAGGATTTTGACATTCCTAAGGTTTTTTTCTATGGTCCAATTACCATCTATGGATTGATGATTTATTTAATATTTAAATTAACCCTGGGGGTGCCTAGGTAGCTCAGTCTGTTAAGTGTCCACCTATGGCTTAGGTCATGATCTCACGGTTGGTAAGTTTGAGCCCAGTGTAGGGTTCTGCGCTGACAGCTCAGAGACTGGAGCCTGTTTCGGATTCTGTGTCTTCCTCTCTCTCTCTCTGCTCCTCCCCTGCTTGTGCTCTCTCTTTCTCAGAAATATGCAAATAAACTTTAAAAAAGTGTAAAAAATTAAAAATAAAAATGTATCCTTAAATTAACCCTGAAAGACGATGGTGATCCCCCCATAACCAAGAGTACTCCTTGGTTGGTATGTTTGGGTTGTGAGATGGATAGGTTACTTGGAAGGAAAGAAAGTATATGTACCTGGAGCAGATGCTGTTGGTGTTCAGGTTATATCCCCTTGTTACTTATCATTTCTATAAGAACTTGCAACTTTTTGCCTGTATTTTCTCTGGCAACAGGAGCTGATAGATGGGTGGGTTGGGGGTTACCTTCCCATTAACACACCCTTCCTTGACTGCCTTCCCTTCCTTCTTTCACTTTCCTATTCTTCAACTCACCTTGTGATTATTCCCAAATAAAAGACTTGCACTCATATCTTTGCCTCATTGTTGGCTCCTGGAAGAATGCAAATCAAGGTGAGGACCATTCAAATCCCCAGGGAATGATCAGGCTTGAATAATTAGAATGGACATCCAGAAAGTTCTCAAAGCTGCCACAGTACCACAATCTTGCCTTCTCAATTGGCTCTCTAGACTTCACAGCACCTTGCTTAAAGGGTCTTTTGGGCTTTCTTTTCACCACTGTGGAGCACATCCCCAGTATAACTGGGCCTGAGAATGGAGCTCTATTTTCTTATACAGCTTTGTGGTTGTAGAGTGACCAATGGAGCTACTCTTTCTTTGTTTTCAAAATGGCAGTGAATATAAAGTTACCAAATAAAATGCAGGGAACCAGTTGCATTTGAATTTCAGATAAACAGCAAGTCATTTGTAACTGGGTCATCCTATATGTTTATTTGCTGTATCTGACAACCTTAGTTGAATAAGAGCTCTTACTTCTAGGGGTCCTTTGAAAATTACCTGAGAATAATGCTAGGAAAAGCTTCCCAAAATGGGGTGCACTTTTTATTTGCCCCTCAGAGTCCCAAAAATGTCTTCCAAATATTAAAAAACTTACTTTCAGAAAAGTATACTCCCGGGGTGCCTGGGTGGCTCAGTCAGTTAAGTGTCCAACCCCTCATTTGGGCTCAGGCCATGATCTCAGGATTTTTGAGTTTGAGCCCCACGTCGGACTCTGTGCTGACAGCGTGGAGCCTGGTTGGGATTCTGTCTCCCTCTCTCTCTGTGCCTCCCAAGCTTGCTCTCTCTCTCTCAAAATAAATAAAAATTAAAAAAAAAAACTTAAATAAAAGTATACTCCATTTACACTTTAGTGGGAATGAAAGTTGCTCTTTTTACTTTGCTAAAGATATTTTTAATTTAAGCTTTATGCAGGGACCTCAAAAATGACTTTAAGGGTCAGATTGGTAACATAAATACCCAGAGAGGGATGAAGTTAGGAAAACAACAATGCAGGCTTGATGGTGGAGACTGCAGCAAACCTGAGATTGCAGGTTCCATAGAGGGGGGGCAGCCACATTTTAGTGCTAGCTAACTACTGTCCCAAGGGATTGAGGATGTTGGGCTGCCAAATCTCCAAAAACTTTAAGAGAAGCCAAAACCCTTGATTTTTATGTGTAATCTCCTGGTTTTTAAATGTTGGCAAATAAATCAAAAATTCTCTAAAACACTGTTTGGGGCAGTAATGTGTGGGCCAAAGCAAATACTTTTGCGGGCTACAACTGTCCCCTGGGCTGTCAGTCTGGGACATCTGATTTATGTGGAATTCACCACTAACTAGTTTCACTTCTGTAGCAGGCCATTTTCACTCTCTAGGAGGATTACGTTTCCTCACTGATAAAGTCAGCTGCTCAAGCAAGATCAGTGGTTTGCTTATCATGTCCCAAAGAGGTTGGGATTGTTCCCAAGAGTCTTGGGGAAGTGAGGTGTGTCACCAACCACAGAGCTACTTGTGTTGCATGTTGGGGTTCAAAAAGACAGTTAAAAAAAAGAGTTCTGCTGTGAAGGCAAGAATGCAGACAAAATCTCTACAATGAGAAAACTCAAAAACCCAAACCAGAAAATTCCTAACAGGAAGATGATTTTACCATTTTTTTTTCAGATTAGAAATGAATGGTTCTGTCCTTCTTTAAGATTTCATGAACTAGAGAAACCATTCAAGGTAGAGAACTGTCCTTCTGAAATCCCACCCTTATCCTCTACCTTCTTCCTCCTGTGCCAGCTCTGGAGAGTGTAGACGGTGGAGTGAGCATTTATATGTGATTGCTTTTCATTTCTCATAGCTGCATTCTTGGGATAGAGGAAAGCAAGTAGACATATATATTTCCAGCTCTTGCTGAAAACACAAATAGATGTTTAATAAATGCCACAGAAATTAACTGTTGTGAAAAATGATGATAGCCAACATTTATTTGGCAATTCATGTATGTCAGGCAATTTGCATTTATTAACTTATCTATGTCTTACCCATCCTAAAACATGAGTGTAAAACTCTAAAGATCTTCTTTTTTAAATGTTTATTTATTTATTTTGAGAGAAAGAAAAAGAGTGTGAGCAGGGGAGGGGCAGAGAGACAGGGCAGAACCCAAGTAGGCTCCACACCGTCAGCACAGAGACCGATTTGGGACTCAAACTCACCGACCACAAGATCATGACCAGAGCTGAAATCAAGAGTCAGACACTTAACTGACTGAGCCATCCAGGAGTCCCAAAACTCTAAGGATCTTTTTCCAATTCCTGTGGTTGTGGACACTGAGGCTTGCAGAGGTTAAATACCTTGTTCAGGGATATTAATCACTTTCTCAATGCTGTGTATAAGATCCTGATCAGTGACTGATATTTCCAAGTATCATTAACTACAGCAAGAAGCCTAAGGCAAACTCTATGTTATAGTCTCAGAATATTAACTGCAATTATGTTTTGCAAATATGTTAATTATGCAAATATTAACTGCATTCTATGTTTTTATAGTTTTATCCCTTTGATTTTGAGAGGATGGACTAAGCCACCGAATATGAAACTTATTAGGAAATATGAGCCTTGAGCAAAACTCAGGAGCATAAATAAAGGGGCTTGAATTTTAAGCAAAAATTAAAACTCCTAAAAATCTTTTAAGATGGAAGGAAACTAACCAAGAAACACTGAGTGGAGAGCAGTTTGTCATGCATTGTGTTATGAATAAGGGATTTATTGCAGTAGATGATTTAGTTAACATTTTAATAATTGACAATTGTTATAATATTTAAGGAGCCATATAAACACCTCTACTCATAAACAGCGCATCCATCTAAAACCCTATTAGATTGGTTTTTGATTTACGTTTTATTCCTCTTATGAGCTTCAGGGATGATTACAGAATCATTTTTACAAATACTTAAAGTAGTGAAGGAAATATCAATGATAAATATAAATGCTAGTGTAATATAAAACAGGTAGTCTCATTAGGTGAAATTTCCATCTTGCAAGAGAAGTAAAACATCTCTGACTTCTCACAGAGCAAATTAACAAAATGCTTACTATGCCACAGAGGCTTTTAGGACATTATCATAGAAATCTCTCTGGTTTTATGCACAGTGGCTGTAATGAAATTTTATTTCAGCCTCCATGGAACTACATTAGCTCCTTTGCTTCATTTAAACATGAGAAATAAGAGGAAGGAGGAGATTGAGTTACTAATTCATCCCTTTGCTTCTGACTGTTATATGTCCACGCGCCACATGAGGGAGTGCCAGGACCTCAAATAGAGAGAAATTGAAATCACCTAAGGCGTTCTAGGAATGCTCAGTATATTACAAATTCTTAGTAAAGTGTCAAAAAAAAAAAAAAAAAAAGAAAAAAAGAAAAAAAGATTTTAAAAGAAATTCCTGCCCCTGGATGCAATTAGAGGCTACCACACAGGATTTGATAGGCCATAAAACCATTAAATCTAAACACTTTCTTTTTGAGCCTAAAAGGCTAGAACATTCCAAAGTGAAGTTTTGGGACTTGGCTATGACTTGACCACCTATTAAGACGCAGGCGGAAGAGATGGCAGAGTAGCACAAAGAGCCATACAGACCCCAAAGAACTGAATTAGGACATAGGTGAGAGCTTTAGCTGTTGGATTTTCTGGATTTTCCGAGATTAAGTGATCGATTTTGACATTGAGTGAAAGACCATTCAGCAAGAAAAATTGTCATTTCCTTTGCTCCAGACCCAAATGATATATTTTTGAAAGCTTTATTGATTTATATATTTATGTGTTGTACTAGGTGACCAAGCAGATATACATTTCAGCATACCTATGAGGAAAATATCCCATTATTCTTAATTTTACCTAAATACAGGAAAGCGTGAGATATCTTTATGGAGCTTTTTTTTTTCCCCTGAAGTGAGTGAGTGCCTTTTATGCACCAGATACTGGACTTTACAGCCCCATCATTAATCCTCACAATAGACCTGTGATGTAATTATCATTTATCATTCCCCTCATTTGACAGTGGAGGAGAAGGACGCCCTTGACCAAAGTCTAGGGCTGGCCCATGATCAAGATGGGGCTTGAACAGCAATCTGCCCTCTAGAGTCTGATCCAGTTATTTGTCTTAATCCATTAACAAAACTAAGGAGGAATAAGAAGAAAGGGCAGTTCACTAAAACTTTGTCCAAATTATATCATTAAACATTTGGAAGAGAATACCTCTTTGCTTCATTGTAGTAAAAATCAACCAATTCTCACCTTTATTTTCAACCTATTTCAGCTCAATTTTATGTTTTGGACATTCTTTTCCCACAATCAAAATTCAGTGGACATGCCTATTCCGCACACACAACTCACACACAACACATAAGCATAGACACACACACATATATACACATATACATATATATACATTCACACATATTAAAAGATTATGGACCTTTTTTATATATATACATAGGTATACAAAAATATATAAAATGTATATATGTGCATAGATATATCAAAATTTTATATCTAAAAATTTTCCAAGAAGTGGTAGATTCGGGGTTGAAACCACTTTGCAGTAGGACAAACTTCAATCAAAAACAGCTAGTAAAAAATTAGCCTCCCACTACATTAAAGACCAACATCAAGTGGTATGATTTTTAGTATCTCGCACCAGAATTTAAGCTATTGGGCAGCTTTCTTGAGAACATGAGATTGCTTCTTCTCAAATTATAAGTGTGCCTGATGACATTAAAGCATGATAATCCAGAAGTCAGAGGCTCACGTATGTGTTTCAACACCGAGGTTGTTATACTGAGGGAGGTTAATTGAGGTCAAGTGCAGGCTTGATCTGCCTTGAAACCATCATACAAGGCATCTCACTACGGTGTGGTCTCCATGTGATCTGTCAGTTATATGCCAGGACCTGACAACTTAATAAAATGACAGAATAATAACCTGGGGATCATTACAGTAAAGTTAATGTTTTAGTCTAATGCAGAGTTCTACCCCAGAGACACAGTGGAAGCAAGAAAGGGAGGGCACAGATGTCATTGGGACTAGTTATTTCTTGGAAATCTTTCGATGCAGACAAAAAGAGCTCTCAAAGTTAGTGACAGTGTGATCACTCAAGGTTAAACTGCTCCGGATTTAGACAATGGACCATCTTGAAAGCCCTGGAAAGGTGAAATCTGGTTTTCTGGCCTTTCTTGGCAGTGTTGAAATTGCTTAAGTTCCCTAAATCATAAATTAAGATTTGTTTGACCACTTCTAAGTATTTCACAGATAATTATAGTGGAAGTTTCAAAACATTATTTTTCTAAGTAATCTCAAATTGTAATTTTAGACGTGCAGACAATAAATAATTTTTACTCCATCTTTAACAACTCTGTAAATGGCAGTTCCTGTGTGAAGAAAGGTGGGCACACCCAGTGGATGTTAGGGTGCACATTTATGCAAACACCTTAGTGTGTCAGACGCTGAGTTTTGAACCACACAACTGCTTGGTACTCTGTCATTGCATATTTTCCCCATTGCACAATGACTTCCTGTGCAGAGGACAGAATGCATTTTCTCAACATTTTCAGCACAGCTGTCTTGGTGACTAAGTTTTGCAGGAGCTTTTTAATCAAATGCACCTAAAAATAACTTTAGTCACTTTAATCATGTTATCCTTTTTTCCTTTAAAAACACAATTTTGGAAACATAACACACCTTTCCCATAAAAGAGAGCTATTTTCAAAGAAATAATTTGGACCCAAAGTAGCACATTGCTTAACCATTCTGCTCTAATCTGGAAATATGATTGACCCACATGAATTAATGTTTCAAATAATGGACGTTTACTGCCACTGGTAACTACTAGTTTACAATTTCCTCTGTGGTGGTGGTGGTGGTAGCTGTGGATGAACATCATCCTCAAATGTATTATAATTCCCCTCCCTGTCAAGCCTAGCATGATAAGCTTTAGTTTTACTTGGAGATGCAGCATCTTATCTATATGTGTAAGATTGTTGGACAAGACATTAAACATTTGGAAGCTATTTTATAATTGGTGAACTATCTCATCTTTCAGTAACTTCCCTCTCTCTTATCTTCTGCAATTTTATTTTTATTTTGTTGTTAATATTTGTTTCTAACCCCAAATCTAGGAAGCTGGGCAAGTCCTAGATAAGCAAGGTTCTAAGATACGTCTGATGATGGGGCACCTGGTGGCTCAGCTGGTTGAGTATCAACTCTTGATTCTGGCTCAGGTCATGATCCCAGGGTCATGGGATGGAGCCCCTAGTTGGACTTCATGCTGAGCATGGAGCCTGCTTAAGATTCTCTCTCTCTCTCTCTCTCTCTCTCTCTCTCTCTCTCCCTCTCTCTCTCTCCCTCCCTCCCCCTGCACCTCTCCTCTGCTTGAGTGCTCTCCCTCACATGCTCTCTCTCTCTCTCTCTCTCTCTCTAGGTATATGTGTATATATAGATATAGACACATAAGTATATGTATATATATCTATATATATATATACATATACGTATGTGTATATATATACGTGTATATATGTATGTATATACATATATATGTGTGTATATATATACATATATATGTGTTTATATATGTGTATATATGAGTCTCTTGGCACATTATGTATATATATGTATATATTATGTATATATATGAGTCTCTTGGCACATTTAACCATTACCATATATATATATATATATATGGTATACCACCATGGTGTATATACATACATACATATATGGTGTTTGATATATATGGTGTATATACGGTGTGTGTGTTTGTGTGTGTGTGTGTGTGTGTATATATATATATATATATATATATATATATATATATATAGTAATGGTTAAATGTGCCAAGAGGCTGTTAGTATAATGCAATTTATTCCTTGACTTTAAAACTAGTAAGGGATGGGGTGCCTGGGTGGCTCAGTCGGTTAAACGGCCGACTTCGGCTCAGGTCATGATCTCATGGTTCGTGAGTTCAAGCCCCGCGTCGGGCTCTGTGCTGACAGCTCAGAGCCTGGAGCCTGTTTCAGATTCTGTGTCTCCCTCTCTCTGACCCTCCCCCGTTCATGCTCTGTCTCTCTCTGTCTCAAAAATAAATAAACGTTAAAAAAAATTAAAAAAAAAAACTAGTAAGGGATGAATGTATAAGAAATAAGAAAATGTGGCAGATTTACCTGTGCCCTCCTCAAAGGGACAACAATGTAGAAGACAGACAGATTCATTGGCAAGGTGTTTCTGGCAACTGGCAAGCTGGGAGCCAGACACTACCCACCCTACCACCACTGGTCAGTTTGCTGTAAGTCCTAGCTTTACTTATGCCATCAGTTATATCCAACTAACTTGAATGAGTCCTTGAGAAAGAAAACATCCACCTCATTGTTCTAAAAGTATAGTCCACAAAACAAAAGCATTAGCATCACTCAGGAGCTTGTTAGAAATGTTAGATTTCACATCCCACGCCAGAACTACTAAGCCAGAATCTGAATTTTATCAACATCATCACATGATTTCTATGTATATCTGAACTTGAGAAGCACCGGACAGAGGCTAGAATGAAAGTCTTTGGTGGCTCCCAGCCAATCATGTAGTTTAAATCCTCAAAGATGAAACAGTGTTGGATGTAGCATGAATATCATTCCCACCTGAAGACCCTATAAGATCTTTTGAAAGCCTGTTGATATCAGGGTGACTCGAAACCAAGGAGAGGAATGTGTACAAAGTGGTTTTTGATTAAAGAATTTGGACAGGTAGGCTTAGTGTCCCCTAAAATTTAAGTCCACAGTAGGCTTCCTGTCTTCTCTCCTCTACATCCAGATTTCCTAGATAAGAAATGAACATTTTTATTAAGGCTTGCTTGATGGAAAGCAAAACACTGCCAAGATGTACAAGCTCAATTGCATTTCTTAGCCATACAGGGGATTCTGCCAGTTCATGCCACTTTGCAAAGCTACTTACTTGTTCTAGCCCAATTAAATCACTGTACACTGGAGCTTAGGGTTTGTATCAACTCCAGAAGTGGTTGCATTGATATCTAAGATGAGTTGATGTAAATAAACCTCAGTGGTTGATTATAGGTTCCATAGTGTAGGAAATTGAGTTAGATCTACTGAATGGCAGTTTGGGGAGGCAGAACTACATTTGACTAAGGTCAAATCTTATACCAGATTATTGAAGACCCTTGTAGCATTTCCCCAGACTAGGGCATGTGATTTCACTCTAATAAGAAATTTGTTGTGGGTGGGTTCCAGGATAACTTTTATTCTGTTAACCAGAACGCACAAATGTTTTTCACTGGCCCATAGCCAGTGTGGGAGGGACAGGATTGTGGGTGACAGTAAACAATGATATTAAATGCATTTATTTCCATATTATTATACTTATGGTTTTATTTCAAATAAAGCAAAGAAAAAAATATAGTGAGAATTTCTTCCAGGTATTGCTGTTGTTGTCTTACTAAGGAAATGCTGACAGCCTCTCAGATCTACTCTGCAGACTCTCCTCAGAAATCTGTAGACAGATAAGGGATAGAGGTGGGGAATGGGGAAAGGCATGTTTTTGTTGCATCTCTCATATTATTTTCTGTTGTCTTGTCCCTGGCTTTTCAAAGGAATGTACACCCTGGGAATGTAGGAAGTATCTGCTTTGATATTCTTTTCTTATATCAGCCCTATCATGGAGTTCCTTGGCCTGGAAAAGATTCCTCTCTCCTTTGAGAGCTTTCTTGTTTAAGGGAGTGAGCATTTGACACTCTCTTTGCAAAGAGGAATGGGTGTCTTGATCATCAAAACCAATGCTGGGAAAAGCTGGGTATAGAGAAGATGATGAGTAATGATAAGAAATCCAGGTCCTTGTCAAAAGTCTGAGTTTATAAGGCTATCTAGGACTTCTTTTCCCATGTAGTGTTAGGCATTCTCTCACTTAACCCTTTAAAATCGCATGGCTTCAGAGTTTACACAGAAAATGTTCACAAACCTTGCCTCAGTGTTGACTGTCTAGCAGTGTTATGAAGCAGACAAGATAGCAGCTGTGGTTACAGATATTTTGCAGATGAAGGGTGCCTCATGGATGGCCAGCCTGGGACAGTAGCCCAGGCTTTCTGACTCTCAACCCATTATAGCTTGTTGTTTTTTCAAGAAATACATATTATTACCTAGGTCATTTCCAGGGCTTTATCTTCAATGCTTTATAATTTTTTAAATGTTTATTTTGAGAGAGAGAGAAAGAGAGAGACAGAGCATGAGTGGGGAAGAGGCAGAGAGAGAGAGAGACAGAGACAGAGAGACAAAGAGACAGAGAGACAGAGGAGACCCAAAACTTGAAGTGGGCTCTAGGTTCCATGCTGTCAGCACAGAGCCTGACATGGGGCTCGAACCCACAAACTGGGGGATCATGACCTGATCCATAGTTGGACACTTAACCGACTGAGCTACTCAAGTGTCCCTATCTTTGATGCTTTAATGTCTACAACCTTACTAATGTCTCTTTTAGTGATATGTGTGTGTGTATCTCATATGCATTTTTTAAAAAAAATTTTTAATGTTTATTTATTTTTGAGACAGAGAGAGACAGAGCATGAACAGGGGAGGGTCAGAAAGAGGGAGACACAGAATCTGAAACAGGCACCAGGCTCTGAGCTGTCAGCACAGAGCCCGACGCGGGGCTCGAACTCACAGACCACGAGATCATGACCTGAGCCAAAGTTGGCCGCTTAACAGACTGAGCCACCCAGGTGCCCCTCATATGCATTTTTTATAACAATGGCATAATGTACTACTGCTGTCTCTAAATAAAGAAGAGGAAAAAATTAAAATACGAATACATCTAGAGCATTAAAGCTTTAGGTTTTTATTCTTGAAAATATATCTTAGGGATGATAAAAGAGGGAGTGAGTGAAAGTAAGGAAACAGAGTCGTGGGATGTCATATGGGATCAGTGTTTACTTGATTGTGTATCCTCCTGGATATTGTATCTCTAGGATATGCTGGCTATAATGAAAGCCAAGATTTTTAGACTTGGATCAACATTAGGGACTTTCATCTTGGGCAAGGGCCAGGCCTTGTCTTTACCACCTCAGATGTGATCTCCATTTTGCTAGGAGTTATGAAAATGCAACATACGCTGGAGTCTTCTGTTGCTACACCACAAGCTGGACACACAGCTCCACGCAAGTGAACCACTGTCCCTTGTAAAATGAAATCTAACAGTTGTTGCTTTTGAGAGCAGGTCAGAGTTTCATTGCAGAAAATTAATATGGAGTGAAAACGGGCTTCAAAAACATTTATGCACTGGACTAGGATAACTCTAATTAGAATTTTATAACAAAGTCTGACTATGCCAAGTGATTTATAAAATTAAAAAGCTTGTAGTTTTTGTCCTCAAAGAGCAATGTGGGCTAGAAGGGTATTTTCTTTATCAGGCAAAAATGACATTTGAAACATTTAGCAACCAGTACAACGAAAGACTTTAACCAATTAGAAGAGATGCTCAGATGCTGGTTTCTAGTGCTCTAACAGCATTCTGGATGCCCAGCAGCCCTGCCAGGCATTAACATTTGAATTTGTGGGTTGTAGGGGTGGGGGTCCAGGGATTCCTTGAGGAGAGAAGAGAATGATGCCACAATGAAGGGACTCAAGAAGGAGGGTCATTTCCTTCAGAGCCATGGTTATTTGCCAGTTAGAATGGAAGTGTTTCAATATTTTAACAGGAAAAGTTGTGATTGTCTCTCTGAATGGTCCTTGCAAAATCCCAGGGTGCTCTATCTCATTCAACATAAAACTGTGTTGAAAACCATAGATGTAATTCATCCATAATTGTCTTTTTTTTATCACAGCATATGATTACAGGTGAATGGGGATCACAGTGGGCAGTAATATATGTTCCAAGGAGCATGAAGCCTTCTAAGTTTTGCTCCTGTTCTCTCCTGGGAGTAATATATAGCCTCAACTCGTAGTATGTCAGCACAGTCTCTGAAATTCTCTCTGCATCCAGCATTTTCTCCTGAAGTAAATTCGTTAAATCACCAAATATTTATTAAATGCCTACAGCTTGAAACATTGGTAACTTAGAAGTTTAAAGGTCCCTGATTCTCAAAATTTCAGCCCCATATGATTTAATCATTGAAAAATAAACATTGAGCACCAATAGCTTCAGGAACCATTAGTATCAAAGCAGTAGACTCAGGAAATAGATTACATGAACTAGCCTTGCTTTTCTCTGGACATACCCACCCAAATAGACAAAAGGTTTATGAAGGTCAACACCTCTTGCAAGTTTGATAGCTTAACAATTTTAATGGTCTTTGTGGAGTGTCTGTAGATATTTCTTATGAATTCAAGATCTTTTTGAGGATTCTTGATCTTTATTGACAGAGGAGCCGCTCACCGACATGATGCCTTTGTATACACTACAAATAGGTGTCCTATCATTTGATGGTCCTCTTAGCTGAACCCCTTTGTATAGCCACACTCTGTACTGCAGTATGTGGCAGGCCCTACACCCTGGTTTCCATTTCCATGCCTTCCCAGAGCTGTTGGCATGGTAGCATCCTTGAGGGATATGGCAAACCTACTCTCTTTGGGGATGATGGCTCTGAAGGATTGGGAGAACGCATTTATCTATGCTTGATACCAGAGAGTCTTTTGGGCATCTAAGAATTCTATCTAGAAAGATCATTGCCCTGCAGAAGTAGTCAGACATGCTGGGTCCTCATCCCACTCAGCTCTCCATTTCTGTGCGACCTTAGAGCACATCCTCTTCAGGGCATATTTTCTCTATGATAAATTGATGGTTAGGGGATTCTGACCCAGTCAGCGTTCCCTGGTGTTCCTTCCAAACAGCAGTAGATGACCTGGAGCTATTTTCCATATTTATAAATCTTAATGAAAATCAGACAATGGTCTAGATGTGCATATGTGTTATTACTTAATAAGATGTGGGTTGTGACAATATTTTGCAACTCATGAGCCTCTTGAGAGCAATTCTCAAGGCACACTTGGAGGGAACAAATTAGCTGCCCACAGACAAGATAATCTCCAGTTTAGGTCTTCTTTATCTGAACTGTCACCTGAACCACAGGAATGCAGCACCTACCATAGGAAAAGTAACATTTGTCCAGAACAAAATCCATTTTATTACCGTGTGAATTTAGAATTTTACTACCAAATGATAATGCTACTACTTAAATTTCAAAGTGTGGTACAGGGGACTGGCAGCATCAGCACCTTTGGGAACTGGTTGGAAAGGCAAATTCTCAGGCCCCATCTCAGACCTACTGAACTAGAAATTCTGGGGGAATGTTTGCACACTATGTTTTCACAAACACTGAAGGGAGATTTGAAAATGCACGGAAGCATTTTAGCTTCTCAAAGTCGTATCTTAAACAGCACATCACTTGATCTCAACATCACCCAAGGAGTGTCACTTGGACAACTACTTTTACTGCCATTTGATATATGTCAGGCACACAGATAAGTTGAATGACCCAGGGCCATATGATTAGTTTACATATGGTTAGAGACATATTGTCTCTTGCCATGTTTGGTATTTGGCGTACAAACATTGTATCAGTTTCTCCTCCACTAAAGATGACCCCAATTCTACTGCCTTTTACCCTTTTTTCGTTGAAAAGCTTATCCCCCATGTTCTTCCCAGTTCTCTAAGACTATTGGTTTGGTGAATCTATCTAATTTATTACTTATTTTTCACTTTCACTGTGCTCATTTCTTGATATCTTGCTCAAAAGGTTGTGAGGGAGCTGCTATGTACTTGGGATGTCTAGCATACATATTTTATAATATTAAAAAGTACAACATAAACGGGAGAATGCACCCTTAACAAAATGTTTGAAGATAAAAGTTAAAAAGTTAAAAACAAAGAAAAAAATTAAACTCTCCACCTCTCATTAACAATTAGTTTGTTTAGGTTTATAAACCAATAATCACACTGGTACAAATGTGGAATTATATGTGTCATTTTGTAGACTTTCAAAAATATATCTTGAAATTCTTTCTGTATCCACAAATAATATTATTCTTTAATAACTGTAATAGAAACAGAATATGTACATAGAAAGAGAGGCAAAGGTAGGGGGATTTATTTGTGGACCCTGGCAAGTCTAAAACCTAAAGGGTAAGCTGTCAGGTTGGAGACCTAGAGAAGAGTTCATGTTGCAGTTTGGGTCTGAAGGCAGTCTGCTAACAGAATCCTCAGGGAAAGCCTTCAATTGATTGGATGATCCCTATTCACCTTATGGAGAGTAATCTACCTTACTTAAAATCTACCTATTTGAACGTTAGTCTCCTTAAAACATACCTTCACAGCAACAACCAGATGTATTTGAGCAAATCCTGGAAACCATCACTTAGCCAAGTTGACACACAAAATTAAACACCACAAACATATTGCCTTTAATGGGTGTGTACCTTTCATTTTATATATGTACTGCAGTGTATCCAATCCCCTAAGGTTGGAGATTCAGGTTGTTCCAAATTTTTTCATCCCTACCCATAGTACATCTTTGGCTATTTGACTCATTTTTCTCTTCAAGATCAATTCGGAGTGTAGAAAGGAAAGCATATTTCTAATTATTTAAAGAATTGACTTCTTATTGCCAAATTGCTCTTATAGATGTTTCCACCCCCTTGAGCCACAGCCTGAAGGCTTTGGAGTGAGGAAGAATGCTGGGCTTGCCTTTATCTTCTTTCTTCCTCAGCCTGCAGGTCACTGGGAACCGGGATGATGCTGAGTTCCTGGTCCACTTCCTCAATTGAAGAAGTGGCAGAGGCCAGTCCCGAGGCACTCCGCTGGCTGCAACTGTACATCTACAAGGACCGTGAGGTCACCAAGCAGCTAGTGCAGCGGGCAGAACAAAGGGGCTACAAGGCCATATTTCTGACAGTGGACACTCCTTACCTCGGGAACCGCTTTGACGATGTGCGTAATAGGTTCAAGCTGCCACCTCAACTCAGGTAACCATGGGTCTCTCATCACCTCGGCTCCTGAACTGATCTTCTAATTCTCTTCATTTTTGTCATGTACCAGCTCCAAAGGTTTTTTCCCACGTCTATTAAGATAAAAAGAAAGCTTTTTCCAGTGTCTATTAAGACTAAATAGCTAAAAGAATGGAGACAAAAGAAACCACATGTTTGATTCCCTATCTCCTACTCTATTCAGCAATGTTCCTCTTTCATTGTGGTTTATCAATGGGTCAAGATTCATTCATTCATTCACTCACTCACTCATCTAGGCAAAACCAATTTATCTAGTAATCTAAAATTAAACTGTGGTGGTTTTATCAGGTCATTTAGCCTGTCTGTTAGCAAGGAATTGTCCTTTTCCCTGTAATATTTTAGGACTAGACTTATATTGTGTCAAAGCTAGGAACTCCTGGAGTTTATTGAGAAAGAACCCTCGTCTCTTTAACCTGGAGGCCTTGTTTCCCCCTTTGTTTTTTCCTTACCCTAGTTCCCGCCAAAATCTGCTCTTAGGTTTTTCATATCAATATGTGACTGATAGCTTTTAGGGATAAAGCTATCTGAAAAGGAATCAAAATATTCATTTTAATGGAGGACATTTTGATGATGGGATTTCAAGACATCCATCCATCAGAGTATGTGAAAAGATAAAGGATCCTTCCTAGGATCCTAGACCTCATTTTACAATGGGCCATTGCTTACTCTGTATATGAAGTGAACACTTCTAAAAGATCCAAATCCAAAAGATTCTAAATCAAATCAGCATTCCATATAAGGACAAGAAGATTGTTAAAAGGTAGGAATTCCATATATGGTATAGAGTAACATGTATCTCAACCACCACGTAAGTCCATGTATAGTCTTATCTGAGTGTCACAGAACTATTATATAGCTCTGCTGTGTCTATATCTATTTGAGTATAAACTACCATGCATAAAATTTTGCCATCATTGAACGATATGTAAATTAACTGTGTGGTGCTATCTCTGTGATACTTCTAGGCAGATTTAGGATATTGTTTGTGTATGTGGTACCTTCAATAACCCAATGACAGAAAGAGAAAGTACTCTCCTTGACAGAGCTGTCAATAAACCTGTTCCGTGTATCCCAGACACTGGGTTACCCAAACACTCTGTCTTTCTAAGAGAACAGAAACAAAAACAAAAGTCCTGACATATTCCCACTTCTTGCCAAATCCATCAGAAGTAGACGGCTTCAAATTTCCCTAATATGAAATCTGTATTCACCTTACTTCTCTATTTTGATTACCTTATTTATTAGACTTTCTAAAATAATTAGTTTCCCGCTATTCAGGCTTCTGACAGGAAACATTCTACGTTATTTTCCCTTTGGCCATTTGAAAGAGAATTTGGTATTCCTTTTTCTCCTCCCCTCACAATGACTACTACTGACAACAATAATAAATAATACATTAGGGTGTTATACACCCTACTGTATACACTTGTTAATTAATTCTGGCTGATATCGCTTGCTTCTTTGGTGCCAGGGCCACTCTGTCAGGAGCAGGAGGGTTGATTTGCTTTCTCCCCCTTGTCCTTTGCTCCTGGGCTCCTGCCCAGATGACTAGAAGGACCAAGAGACAAAGGCCCTTTTCAGCTGTCCATGTGCTCAGGAGTGGCCACGACTCCCCGGCTTGTCACATCTCCCATCTGAAGATGATCAAATAATGAGCAACACATCCAGGTTACAGGGAACACAGGAAACACCCCACAGCCTGGTGCCCCGGACCCCTGGAGTGCACACTGGCCTTGTTTGTTCTCCTGGGCTTTGGGGCAGGCCAGCGCTCTCTGGTCCGCTCCTCAGCAGCTCACATTCAGCAGTCGAAGGCAGAGTGCACTAATGGGAGGCCCAGGCTTCCGCCTGAGGCCACATACAACCAAAAAGCTCATCTGTTACAGCCTGATATGAAATCAGGTTTTTTTCCGCAACTGACCTGACTCATAGAAGGTGAAGCCGGGCTTTTCAGAAGTGAGGTTTGGCAGGCGGGGGAGGCAGGAAATCCAGAGAAGAATGAGTCTGTAAAGCAGTGGCTCCTTCCAGCCCTAGCTACTTCCTCTGCTGGGGAGGAGAGGGGGAAGGGTAAACAGGGTGGGGGAGGATCCCGACTCTTGGCATGTGAGACCAGCCAGAGTTCAGGAGTTTGGTAGTTTCTGCTTGGTCTATATGCAAAACACATGTATGTGTGTATTATGAATGGCATGGAGCTTCCTGAAACTGAGGGAGAATAAGGGGAAGTCTCATCTGCTCTTGGAAGAAACAAAGAATGGGGCCAGTTCACTAGATTGATTGCTCAGGCTTTGAGGCAGGGGCCTTCTCCTCTCTCTACCCCCTGGAGATGGTTCATTTACCCTGAGTAAAGATTTGGCTCTTTAGTGCAGCACCAAGGCAGTTGAAAGAAAAAAAAAGAAATTTCCAGCCATTGACTAAGATCAAGGTAAATCATGACACCTATTCTTTTGGTGATTTGATTATAGCCCGATAGCCCTAAAAGGACTTATTAATCACACCAGCCAGAACACATCACAGGGAAGAAGATCAGATTGCCATTATCTTCCCAGGTCTGTCATGATAAAAGTGGCCTGCAGGGCTTCCCAGGAGCAGGACCCCGTTATCTCTTTTCCCTTATCACCTGGCACCCTCACCTCCATTCACTCTTCCCAGCTGTATGGGCTTGCCTACTGTTCTTTCAACATGCCAGGCTTGCTGGTTGGTGCCTTACAGCCTCAGAAATGACTCCTCTCTCCACCTTATATGTCTTTCCTCAAATCCATGCACAACTAACTTCCTCACTTCTTTTATACTTTGACATCAAGGATGGATCTACATGTCTTTCTAGTGGAAAACCCAAATAAAAACAAACAGTAGAAATCAGAATTGAGATACAGTCAGTTTGGGAATCCTGGGTGGGGTTGAGGGGAGAGAAAGATTTGCAAAGGAGAACTTGATACAGGGCCAACAGCCTCTAAATTCTTTGGTTAGGAAAATATTCAAAATGTAACTGTGTTAAACAAAATAATAACCTCCCAAAGACATTCATGTCCTAATCCCTGGAACCTGTGAATATGTTAAGTTACATGGCAAAATGGATTTTGCACTTGTGATTAAGTTAAGGACCTTGAGATGGGAAGATTATCCTAGATTATTCCAGTAGGCTTAATGTAATTAAAAGTGTCCTTAGGGAAGCAGGAGTGTCAAAAGTCAGAGGAGATATGATGATAGAAGCAGAAATTGGAAGGGTATCATCAGAAGTCAGGGCATGTAGGTGTCTACAAGCTGGAAAAGGAAAGGAAAAGATTTTTCTCTAGGGCCTCTGGAAGGAAAACAGCCTTATCAACACCTTGAGTTTAGTCCAGTGAGATACATTTTGGACTTCTGACCTCCATAAATGTAGTATAATAAGTCTGTGTTATTTTAAAATCCTCATCTGTGTCATTTTAAAGGTTTGCAGTCATTTGCTATAGCGGCAACAGGAAACAAATACAATAACAATGCTCTGCTGATTTCCTCTACCAGGTACCTTCTCAGCAAGGCCAAGTCTGATTATGATATCTAAACTTTCAGTTAAACCTCTACCAGCTCACATCCCTCTTATTCTGCTTTACTTTTTTTTTTTTAATTTTACATAGCACTTATGTTCTAACATACTCCGTAAATTACTTATCGATTATGTTTGTTGTTTGTTTTCTGTCTCCCCTTGCTAGAATGTCAACCCTACGTGGCCAGGTATTTTTGATTGTCTTACTTACTGGTATCTCCTAAACATCTAAAACATATAGCAGGTGCTCAGTAAGTAATGTTGAATCCATCAATGAAAATGTACTAGATTACATGAGATTTACCCAATGAAACATGACTACTAAGACATTGAACAAGAATTTGAGCTCAAACTTAAAAACCATGCCCTGAACATTTCTTCTAAGTGCCCAGAACAATGAGGAAGAAATTAGCAGGGTTATGTTCTTGATATAAATGTTTTCCTAACCAGCATTAAAAGTTAGTGGCCCATGTACAAATTTCTATATGTATTATGAATCTCTCTCCTTTTCATATTGTGTAGATATCATGGGCTCTACTCGTTATTGTTTTATATTTTGTTTCCCACCATGGAGACACAAAGCTTTGTCTTTCATGTCACACCATCAGTACTTACAGTAAATAATATTCTCAGGCATTCAAGGCACAATGAGTTTCTTACAAAGCCAGTTCTTTCCTTTGCTTTTGGGTCATTAAACAGGGTGGGATTTGGAGAATTAAGTCCCAAGTAATTGTGTTATTACTTTGACGTTGCTCCTCTCCTTCCTTGAGAAATGGAACACTTTGGTTATCAGCAGCCACTTTAAGTGTTTCTTGTGTATATGTCATAATTCAAATAAAAATAGTATTCACGGAGGTTTCCTTCAGAAGCACTGGTAAAACACTCCATCGTGGGTCTCTGTCAAGATATCTGAAAACTTTTTCTTGGCTTCTGGCTTTGAACAACGTTTTAGAGTAACAACAAGGCTTCATTGTGCACTGAATTTTCTGTAAGGCAACATTCATTCAAGTGTTGATCTGCATTTCACCATCCAAGAATAACAACAGTTATTTATATAATTTTATCCATGTTTCTGTTTTTTCCTATCCATTTCACCCTTCCACCCCGCCTCTGCTGAAACACTGTAGCTTGTTTGGGATGGGGGTGGGGTGCTATGCAGAGTATATATACATACAGATGTTTTTCTTCTTTTCCCCCCTGGTCTTGCTGTGGAACAGACAGACCTAACCTTTTTCTTATTAACAATATTATTTAAAAGTTCGGAATTTAATATCACTTAATACCATTTCTAGGTAATATTCTGGAATAGGTCTTCATAATAAGGGTATGTTTATAGACCAAAAGCTTAGCTTAATTCAAATGAAGATGAGCACAGAATACCAAAGGCTGTGATAAAATGTACAACCCTAAATGGTTTGATAAAAAGAAATGCCTAGCTAGGTATTTCAGCTAAAATCCAAACCAAATCTCAACAAATAGATGGGTACCAGTAAGACTCTCATGAAGTTGGAATTTTCTATGATCCTTAATGGTCAACTGAGTCAATGGTCTATAGGACAAGCTGTTCAATCCTTATTGAGAAAATGTTGCCAATGGCTTGAATAGAGTTAGGTGGGATATGAATGTTCATGTCCTTATGAGAATGTATGCCACTCGAGCCACACAAGGAGCTATTTTAGCTGAAAGTATACTAAAAACATTAAGCCTAGTTTGTATTAAAAGAAGTCTTATGATTCTTTTGAAAAAATTAAAAATAGTGTGCCTATGTACTTTTAGGTTTATATAAAAATTGTTAGAGTCATTGCTTCAAAATCCTTTATATGTTCAATGGCAGAACTAGTAGAAAGAAAGAAAGTGTTATGACTAAGCCAGAGAATAATATACAGCTGTATTTTATCCAAATTGGAGATTGACTAGCAAGGTAATTTATAATGTGCAGAAAAGCAAGGTGAATCCAGGTCACTGTCATCATTCAAAGATACCCTTTCGGAGAGATGAAGTTTACAATTGGATTTGGGTCTGTAGGCAGCTAAGTCACAGGGGGTGATGCCATTGTATATCCAGATGGTCATCTACCCAGTTAGTGATCAAAGGTACAGGCAGAAAAAACTTTGTCCCTGGTTTAGGGAACTGCCAAACTGTAGTGAGGATATCAGGATATTAAGCCAAGAGAAAAGACTTCAGGTATAGAATGAGCCAGTAGCAGAGTCTTACAAGTATGTCAGAGAAATCCTGGTCTAAATTGGTTCAATAAAATTAGACACAGGGAGAAGCAGCAACTCAGTGAGGTTGTGTGTCAATTTGGGTTCCCCTAGGGGGAGACTGTGAGCCAGTGATTTAAATGCAAATAGTTTCTTTGGAAGATGAAGTGAATACTGAGTGGGGAAGTGGTGTCAGGGAAAGGAGGCAATGAACAAAGGGCCTGTTACCAAGACAACTCCAACTGCAGGCAACTGAAGCTCAATCCTGATTGGAAATTCTGGGATATGTAGAACCTATCTCAGGTTTAGCCTGCTTAGGGGTGAAGGAGCTGGGGTATTTATATGCCAACATTCCTGACACTTCAGATCTCCTGTGTGTGTGGTTACTAGGGCTTCAGGAGCAGAAGAAAGTCACATGTATTAGATTCTCCAGAGAAGCAGAATCAGTAGGACGGACACACACACACACACACACACACACACACACACACATTATGAGGGATCCACTCACATTATTATGGAGTCTGAAAAGTCCCACAATCTGCTGTCTATGAGCTGGAGGCTCATAGACTGGTATACTTCCAGTCCAAACCAGAAGACCTGAGAACCAGGGGAGCCAAAGGTGTAAGTCCCAATGTGAATCTAAAGGCCCAAGAATCAGGGGATGATAGTGTAAGTTCTGGTCCAAATCTGAAGGCTTGACAACCAGATGTTTCAACGTCCAAGGGTAGGAGATGATGGATGTTCCAGCTCAAGCACAGAGAACACATTTGTCCTTCTTCCACTTTTTTTGTTGTATTCAGGACCTGAACAGATTGGATGATGCCCACCCACATCGATGAGATGAGAGTTATCATCTTTGCTCAGTCTACTGATTTAAGTACTAATTTCACCCAGAAACATCCACACAGACACACCCAGAAATAACATTTTACCAGCTATCTAGGTATCCTTTAGCCCAATCAAATTGGCACATAAATTAGTGGTCGTACCACAGGCAAAGAAATGAAGATCTTGGTAATTGGAAAGCTCATGCCCTGTCAGGATTGTCTGAAAGATTGGTAAGTTTGAGTCAGTAGGCAGACAGCCTCAGAGGAAACAACTAAATGGAGGAGGAAAAGGCAAGAGCTGAGAACCCACATGCTGGGAAACACTTCCCACCACTCCCTGTGTCCACCATCACCACCAACAACATAATAGGAGGGCAGGAGAAAGAGTCTATAATGTTTGTCACACTTAGTCTGGAATCTTACCTCAAAACATGGGAAATATGCATGCAAGCAACCTATAGATGGTTGAAGAACATCTAATTGATTTGAAAGGCTGACATTTCATTTTTCATTGAATGAGTCTTTGTAAAATTATCTCTAACTCTGGGAAATTCTCATTTTATGTATCTTTATTTCAGAATGAAAAATTTTGAAACCAATGATTTAGCATTTTCTCCAAAGGAAAATTTTGGAGACAACAGTGGACTTGCTACATACGTAACTAAAGCAATAGACCCATCCATCAGCTGGGAGGATATTAAATGGCTGAGGGGGCTGACATCACTGCCAATCGTTGCAAAAGGCATTTTGAGAGGTTTGTGTTTTTCTCATACTGTTCTCATGATTCTTTGTAGATATGATCATGATATTTTTAAGAGAAAATAACCAGGAAAAATTAATGTGGAAATCTAAGGAGACATTCCATCTCTCAATTCTCCATATTGTTGTTTGTGAGTAAATATTTCCTCATTCTTAGGTAATACACTGAAGACCTTGTCTCTCATGAAGTAAGAAGTTAACCTTTTTTAAAGTGTTGGGTTTCCGTTGCCTTATCTTGGAGCCATCACTAAATCATGGAGCTTGACAAGGTCTAGGCAAAATGTCTTGAGTTCATTGTTTTGGCTAAAAGCTACAACAAGCTGCTTCTAGACCAAGAAGAAACCCAAAGATGATATTATGACAGCCAGACCTGTTTTAAGAGCCTTTTCTATTTTTCTCCTGTTCCTTGCAAGTACCAATGACTAGGACTGATTTTTGAGTGTGGTGAATCCCACATGAAGAATGGTTGACTACAACATTAAAATCCTCAAATATCAAGCCATGATTATTAAGAAAACTGACTGCTTCTCCAGTATCCACATGTATTCAAATCCCACAGGGAAGTACCAATGACTTGGATAATTTGGAGTATAAGTATAAATGTATTCTCCCACAGAAATGTTTTCCTGCCTTTGAAAACATTTTTTTTAGTTAATTATATAGAAAACTGCCAAGACCTTATTATTTAAATGTGAATGTTTAAGTAAGTGGCTCTGAGATGAGATATTCTATTAACTTATCTCAGGGTCAACAACAACTTCTTTTTTTTTTTTTTCAACAACTTCTAATCAAAACATTTTCATCATATTTACTTGAATATGTGAGTCACATGGCCCCTATTTATAAAGCTGTAGACTTGCCCTTGGCTTTATCTATATAATCTTAAGTGTGCAGAAATAAAGTTAATAAAAGTAAAAGAATGGGTCCAGCAAAGCTTTAAAATAGTGGAAATACATTTGAATCCAGACCTATCTTCATTTGTGCTTTTCAAAAATATTGTTACATTCTTTCCTGTTGATCATTGTACTAGTTCAAAATTTCTGTGGATTCCACTTCAAAGAATAGTTCCTAGTGTTATAGACATCTTTAAACAACAGTTTCACTTACTTAACTGGCATACATGTTGTCATCCATGATAGTTGTTAGCACTACTTCCTATACCTACATTCAACTGTAGATACTATAGAATATTAACCCAAAGGTTCTGCCCCATTCATTCATGCATCTATTCAGTTACTCACGAAGGCATTCATTTTGTAAATATGCATCATGATTATTGTGTGCTGAAGTTAAAAATGATAGTAATTTGAGGTCTTTGGCCAAGAGGAGAGCCCATTCTTGTAGGAGACAGACATAAAAACAAGAATTTGGGGGCAATAAGATGTTACAAGTGCTGAGATAGAAATCTATGCGGTATTAGGGTGGGGTTTCAAATAGGGCATGGACACTTATAAAAGCAGGTTAGGGAGTTTCATTTTAGAATGACAGATAATGTTTGAGTTTTGCCACAATATCAAAAGACTCAGACTGAAAGAATAGCAAAATAAAGCAGTTCTGAGTAACAATTTATAAAACATATTTGAGAACCACTGAGATTCTTAATCAGGGAAGCAACCTCATCAGATTAGTATCTTAGAAAAATCCAGCATTGTATCATGGACCTGATGGATGGAGGTGGCAAAATTGTGGTGAGGGAGACACTTAAGAAACTTGTTGCCTGGGCAAGAGATGATTGTGGCTGACCTCAGGAAACTGAGAAGGTGGAATTGAATTAGAAAATTAATGTAGTTCCAAGTATTTAATTCATTCTCATCACAAGTGTGGCTCAGGGCAAAGGGCTTAAAACACAAAGAAGAATGAAGTCTTAGTATAGTCCCATATTTGTCTAATAGAGAACATATATAAGAATGAGGTTATTTACATTTTAAACAAGCTTTTCAATTTAGGATTCCCAATATATATCATTTTCTCCAACTCTGTCCTCTAGGATATGATGTATGTCTATTTAATTAGACTTTACTATCATGTGTTATGTTGAAAAATACTCTGGCTTCTAGAACTTCCTTCTGTGGTCATCTTACCTAGGACCACTACCCTCACCGTCACTTCTCTTTTATTCTCATCCATGTGAATCATATAATTTGTTTCCACATATTTCATAATGTTTTACACATAGTAGATAGCCCAAATGTTTATTGACTAAAATCCTCAGTGAAAACTATGAGTCTATATAATTAGAGAGACCTCAAAAAGCAAGAGAGAGATGGAGCATTTGGCATTTGAAAGGAAATAGCTTATTTACAAATGTACAGTTTACATTGTCTAGTTTCTCTGTGACTATTTGTTTCATTTATTTAACAAACAAGAATTGTCTCCATGACAACAACTGCATCAAGTAGTGCAAAAGCTCAATCTTGATGGGGGCGGGTGAGGGGGGCAGTTCTGGGAAATCCAATTCTGTTTCACGGATCTTCTTCCAGAAGTCACATGGATAGACTGAGCATCACCCATCCTCTTTCGTTTTCTTTTGATGAAAAAGGTATCGATGATGTTTGCGGGAGCATGAATTCACATATGGTGGAAAGATCTCAGTGAAAATTCCCCCCTTACCACCATTTTAAGAATTGCATCTTAATGAACGCAAATTGAAGTGCAAGATGTAATCTCTTGCTGTGGTTAAACTCTGCCCTTGGAAAACTTCAATACAAACTCTAAACATGTATTTGAGACAGGATTTGGTCTTCACCAAAACTCATGCTAATAAACAAATGGCTTTATGAGCAAAGGCATAATGCTTTTCAGAGTTGTTTTAAAATAAAAAAAAAATTAAACTTTTCTGTGATATTTCCATAGTGGCTTTTTTGTTTCTCAAAACTGTAACTAGCTCTTTTCCTATACACATTTTTTTTTGCAACACTCTCAAAGCTATTCAGAGTTTCTAGATTGTGCTCAAAACTGCTGCCATGCAACTAGGATTTAGTTACTAAATTCCTATGAGATAGCAGAGTCCTGAGTCAAAAACTCCATGGGCTTGAGGGTAAATCTTGAGTACTTAATTAAATATAAAAATAATATATCAAGAAGATAGCAAACAGTGCTATTCCCCATTGACTATTGCATTTGTCAATCAATTAATGTATTAACTGGCAAATTAACATATGTGGAATGCCATAGCAGTAAACGTTAAGGATTAATGAAAATACCAAAAATTCATGAACTTTTTGCAAAGCCAGAACATTTTCACCCTCCTATTAAGGCAACATTGTTTTTCTCTCTGGATTAAAATAAAATGTGAAACTTTGGACAAGGCTTCATAAGCAGTTAATGAAAGGGGTTCATATCTGGTCATAAATTATTCTTACTTTGCTTCTCCAGATACTCAGGATCTTATCTTCTGAGTAAACCATTCTATCATTTCCCCCTACATTCCCAGCACTGCCTAGAAGAACCTGGAAAACCACTTGAAATGATAAGAGATAACAAACTGTTACTTAAGCAGTGCTTACTTCAAATGAAAGGCTCTTTATAATCATAATCCTGACCAGGATGAAAATTTATTGTTATAAACAAAACTCAGACTTGCCAAAGGCATCCAGCAAACGAATTTTCCTCCACTTACTCATCTGAGTTTATACTTCCTGCACCATCAGATGAAATTAATAGTAACAGTTAATATTTGAGTCCTCAACATGTGTCAGGCACTTTCTAAACACTCATTCAACTACTTTAATTCACAAGCCAATCTTATGTGAATTACTATCCCTATTTTATGACTTAGGAACCCTGATGCACAGAGAGGTTAAGAAGCTTGCCACTTATGTAGCAGGCAAGTAGCAGATCCAAATTCAAATTCAGATGGTCTAACTACTAACCCTAAGCAGTTAATCATTTTTTTTTCATATTGTATAGGATCGGTTTACTGATAATATTCAGTTTCTGAGAACATAGGTTGTAACTACATGTATTTTGATTTTTTTTTTTTTTTTTACTTTTGATGTTTGGTATCATGCACACAATTAGATAACCAAAGCAAACCTCCCCAATCCCACATACACTTTACATTGTATTAAGGCCATATTTTTAAAGAACCATTTACCCAAACAGAGTTTAAATGATAATATATTGGGTTTCTGATTCCAAATAATGGACTGAGTAGATATGTACCCTCTCATCAAACCCATTAAGCCACTGAAAATAAAGTAGAGACATACAAAACTGCATAAGTCTTATGACAACAGAGGAATGAAAGATAAGGGACACACACAACAGAGAAACTTCAAGAGATTTATGAGAGACACAAAATGTAAGGGAACGTGTTTATAGGAGGAAATGCAAAGAAAACTCCCCCTCATGATAGGCCCAGAGGAAGCCCTGGAGGAGACAGGAGATTCTGTAATGATTGTCTGAGAGGCACCCAGGGTCTAGTCTGCAAGTGTGACAGAGATGGAAGATGAGAAGTGGAGAAGAAAGCCAGGAGATTCATGAGAGTTCTGCTTGTGAAGCTCTTACAGAAGCCAGCCATCCTGTCCTCCCTCATCGCTTGTGCAACAATGGGCCACTTCACATGGTAGCTCCATCCTTTCTAAAGAAATGAATGAACGGCTGGGACAACCTATGGGTGGAAAACATTGACAATATGACATGATGCTGT
The DNA here is from genome assembly GCF_023721935.1 of Panthera uncia. Lineage (NCBI taxonomy): Eukaryota > Metazoa > Chordata > Mammalia > Carnivora > Felidae > Panthera > Panthera uncia. The sequence goes on along the minus strand of NW_026057578.1, from coordinate 33,047,025 downwards.
TCTCGGCTCTGACACTTAAGGAGCTCACAGTCCAGTAGCCCCTAGTTAACAGTAAAGTTCCACTGTGTGCTCACATGACGTGTTCATTGTTATGAGTGGAGATTGGGTGGGCAAGTAAGTTCTCTGATCTTTTCTTATAAGGGCACCAATACCCTCATGAAAGCCCCACTCTCATGAACTCATCTAACTTTAATCACTTTCCAAAAGCACCATCTCTAGATACTATCACATTGGAGGTTAAGGTTTCAACATACAGACTTTGGAGGGATTCAAACATTCAGTCCATGAACCATGAGTTTAACATTTTCATGTACATATAGTTTTAGAAGAGAGATAATACTAGCATCATTTATTTAAATGGATATACTTAAAACCTAGCACTCAATAAAACACAGGTTCGAAAATGATGGTTTAGCATACAGTTTAAAAAAGGTCAGAATTACAGATTCTCTTATGAATCTTTTTTCATTATTCTTGGTCAGGTCTGCCCTTGATCTCCATTGCTGGATTTATGAATGTATACAATGTTTAGTATCCATTTGGTTACATTTCCTAAATATGCTTTTCACTACAATCTTAGGCCAACTATTTCTGAGTGTTAAATTTGAGTATTAGTGTCATTTGCCTGATTCTGTTAGCAAATGTGTTTTTATTGGGAGCATGCTGAAAACAATAGTTTGAAATATAAAATATAAAAAGTGTGCTGGGAATTAATTTGAGAGAATGTTAATCTATTTTAAAACTGTATTTTCAGAAGTTGATATATTTTGAAGCATGATTAGAGACAGCATATAATTTTAATTTTTGTACATTTTCATATACTTCAATGGGTGAAATACATTTAATTATAGAACAATACAACTTAAGATAATTATTGAAGACATAACTTTGTATTAAACAATGTTTTTGGAATAGATTTGTCCCTTTTCTGTTACACTTAAGGTGCTTTCCACTGATGTATTCTTTTATGCTATGCAAATTGCAAAGGGGTAATTCTGCTAAACACTAAATGGTATTATCTCATTAATAATAATAAAAATGCTAGTAGGAGTACTTCCTTGTGAGACTAAATAAATTTTAACTGCATATCAATTTGATATCTACTGAAAATTTTATGCCATCATTAAATTGTTGTCAATGCTAACACTTTGGTCAAGGAAACTATCACTACTATTCTAGACCTAACCCTTGGTGTATTCCTATGCTAAAGATTCTGAGCAAGGTATGAGGTCAGCCTCCCTTTGACTGGGACCTTTCAATTTCTAAACCCATGTCTTCTGTTAAATTGCCTTTTCATATACAATGGCTGTCTTTCTCTTTCTAGGTGATGATGCCAGGGAGGCAGTTAAACATGGTTTGGATGGGATCTTGGTGTCGAATCATGGGGCTCGACAACTTGATGGGGTACCAGCCACCGTGAGTTTCAGCAAATGCTGAGATTTCCCTTTGGAGGTTTCATTTCTATCACAGTTTGGGGTATCTCTGTATTTACCTCTACCCTGTGTATTGTGTGTGTGTGAATACTCAAGGTAAAATATGTGTGAATATATGAGATCTTTGATTTTAAATGTAGTGGCATATAACTACCTAAATTTGATCATTAATTAGTCCAGTACAGTTATTTGTAAACTTTTAAAAGTCATCATTAAAAAATAAGTCATTTGTGGGCAGGGATTATCCTTGTATTCATAGGTACACTGAGAGGTATAACGTAAATTAGAGTATAAGAGAAATGGTTATGTCCTGAGAGTTAAGAGGAGCTAACAGACTCATTGTAATTATAAAAGACTTGGGTGGAGTTTGACATCATTGGTATAAGAGGTCAGGAGGAAGGAAAGACTGAAATTTCCTGTGACTGTGGGAGTTGAACAGCTACAGAGAGAGGTTGGGTGGGTGGGGAAAGGAATAGAAATTCTACAGCCCAGGTGAGAGGTCAGCTGCAAATGGGCTACTTTGCTTGAGCTGTGCATGACCTTGGCTGCATATTAGAATCACCTGGGGAACTTCAAAGACTCCTGATGCACAAGCTGCATAATACATCAATTTATCAGAATATCTGGGGACAGGGGGCATAGGCACCAGTATTTTTTAAAGCTACCCACGAGATTCCAGTATGCATCTATGATTTTTTTAATACACTGTACAAACTGTGCCAGGCAAATCAGAATCCAGAATGTAGACATAAAGTAAACCAGGGACCCTGGGGTGGTTCAGTTGTTAAGCATCTGACTTCGGCTCAGGTCATGATCTCACGGATTCCTGAGTTTGAACCCCACTTCAGATGAACACGAACCCTGTTTGGGTGAACACGAGCCCCGCTTTGGGTGAGCCCCACTTCTCTCTCTCCCTCTATCTCTCTCTGTCCCTCATGGGATTCTCTCTCCCTCTTTCTCTGCCCCTTACTCACTTGTGCCCTCTTTCTCAAATAAATAAATAAATAAATAAATAAATAAATAAATAAAGTAAACCAAATTGGCTTGAAAGCTGTGGGACTGAGTTAAAACTGTGAAGGAGAGCAGTTAGTCCCAAGAGGGCCAAAAGCATTTGACCCCTGTTATCAGAATCACTCAGTCATGGTTATTATATGGATGGCTTTAATTAGGATGACCAGTGAATTTACTCAAACAACTGGAAGTACAGTAGGAGAAATAATTTAGTTAAGTAGTAATGGATTACTCTTCACTGAACTATCAGGGAGATTTAGATAAGTCCATAGACTAGTTGTGTGGGTCTTGGGACAGACTAAATGATGACAGGGGAATACTGGATGTCGTCCATGTTTGTACTCCATTTTTCCTAAAGCATCAATGGTAGGAATGAACTCATCTTTGCACACTGTAGGATCACAGAGTCAAGAATCAAATCACAAAACTGGAAGTTTTCAGTCCTTTCTAATTCAGCTTTACTTATAGAGACCAGTCTTCTTAAATGTTGCCTGCAGGGAAAGGGAGGTGGAGAATGAAGACCCCCTCTGGGCAGGGAGGAGAACCTGGTCACAGCTCAAGGCTCTTTTGCAGATTTATGCCTCTCTTGTGTATGAAGACATAGACTTAGTGTGCAGGCCAAATTAAGTTTGTTTTCTAAAAATAAAATCTAAATCTACTGAAATCAAATCTAACTAGATTTTAAGGGGAAAATATCTAAATGGTGTGGTTTATTTCCCTCTGGCTGAGGGGATATGGAAACTTATCTAAAAGGGCTTTTTGAGCTGTGGTCTCTGAGACTTTTAAAAAAAACAATGACACTCCCCTTCACATGCTGTGTGCAAGAGAGGAGATGCTTGCTTGACTTTTGCCTCATACTTTAGAGCAAATTTAAGGCCCATCGTGGTGAGAGAAATGTGAGATTAGATTCAGCTTACACTGAAGATGTTTTTCCCTCAGTGTGTAGGTTTTGAGATGAAGAGCAAATAGTTACAAATTAAGTTTAGGCCAATGTCCTTACACTCAAGGTAATAATGTGGCCAATATCACTCTTGAAGAGGGGCACCTGGCTGGCTCAGTTGATAGACAATGTGACTCTTGATCTTGCGGTCATTAATTCAAGCCATACATTGGCTGTAGAGCTCACTCAAAAAAAAAAAAAAAAAAGAAAAAAGAAAAGAAAGAAAAAAAAAGATTGCTCCAACACTTGATTTCAGCTCAGGTCTTGATCTCACAGCTGGGAGATCAATCCCTGAGTTGGGCTCCGCATACATACATATATATATATATATATATATATATATATATATATATATATGACACTCTTTTTTTGTGAAAATGTTCGTCTACAAAAAATTTTCATAAAATAATATTTGGGTTGTTAAGTCAAGTGTTTCCAAAATTGAGTCCTTGAGCACGTTCTATGAGATCCAAGATATATATTTTTTTTTAAAAAGGGATCCATGTAATTCTACCTTTGAGATACGCTGATGTATCAGTTAGCCTTTGCCGTGTAACAAACCACTTGGAAAGTTACTGGCCAAAATTCAATAGCTGTTCCTTCATGTCACAATTTTGTGAGTTGGAAATTTGGGCTGAGATTGGCTAGGAGGTTTTTCTGGTCTCGGCTGGGCTCACTCATATGCACGTGGTCAGCTGCTGGGTTGACTAGGACAGGCTGGGGTGGGGTGGCCTCAGTAGGGACAGCTCTGCATTGTCTCACATTAGGTAGGTTGGTTCTCACAAGATGGCAGGTTTCCTAGAGGGTAATTGCAGACATGTAAGGCCTCTTCAGACTGAAGCTTAGAATAGGCACATTGTAGCTTCTCTCCATTCTATTCTCTCTACATTCCATCGATAAAAGTAGGTCACAAGGGTAGTTCAGACGCAAGGGATGGGAAAATAGACTCTCCTATCCCCATGCCCACTGCCCCCCTCCTCATGATGGGAGGAGTAGAAATGTCACATTGCAAGGAAATGAAGTTAGGGAGGAAAATAATTGCAGGCATTCTTGCGATAGTAAATAGTTAAGCCTATAGGAACCAGTGATTTCCTAAACACGCTTAGTAGAAACCCCACCCAGGGCATCCTGGTATGATGTATGATGAGTGGAGTGGGTAAAGGGTCAGAGGAATATTTCCAGACAGTAATGTGAACTCTGGCTCTTTTGCTTTTAACTAAATCAGCTCTGATTTTATATGCTTTGTCTGTGTTCAATTGCTTTGGTTTGAGACCTTTAAAGGGTTCCATGCCCCAAACGTCAGCCATCAGAAGTATATTGATGGATGCTGTGGGAAGATAGAAAGGTGAGAGCTCCCTGTGAGTAGAAGTTTTGTGGGACAGGGAACATCCTGGAAAAGTGTGACGTCGGCAAGAATGGGAAAAAGTTTCATTGCGAGTCACAACCCTGTGGGATTCTTTTTGGCTCCCTTAGACCGTCTGCATACTGGTTTGAATAAAGCAGGTCCTCAATAAAGTGTTTAGTAAGCCAGTGAATGGATGGATGAGTTAGCAAGTATATTGGGATTTTACCACATTTTCCCTTAGATTAACCCCACCAGAGGTGAGCCCACAATTAGTTGTCTAAAGAACCACTAAGGAAAGAAAAGCCAAAATGAATGGTCTCTGAGATGTGTAATAAGCTGAAAAAAGGAAACATAACAGTCATAAAATAGTGGATTTGTCTACTGTATTTATTTATTTAATCTCCTCTGATCAGAATTATTCTCTGAAATATATACCCAGCAGAACTGTAGCTACTGAAAGAAAAAAGGGGGAAGACAGAAAAACTCAGCAGTGGATAGAACATCCTTGTCCACAGACACACAAAACACCAATCTGGGTTCTGTTATACAGCCCAGAATTCACATTTTAAGTATCCTTATTAGTTTCCTTTTAGGCCAGGTTGGGCATTGGAAATAACATAAACAGACTTGATTTGCGTGACTTTGAAAATGTGTATTGAACCCAAGCTAGCTAATATTTTTCTTTGGTTTTGGTTTCAAATGGGGAAATACGCTTAATTATAGCTTGCATCATCTCTTGGAAATTGTAGCATTTATATGTTGATGTAACTTGCCTGACTGTAAAAGGAGGACTATGTATAGGTAAAGGGGCACATGTAAATGGATCCAAAGCATGTTTGGCAAGGCAGAAAAGCCAAAAGGAAAAGGGGAAAATCACATTACCTGCCAAACACGTAGGGGCCGCATGCCAAAAGTTGCCTTCACTTCCTCCAAATGTGTAGCCGGGTTTGGTCTTCAGCCCTTTACATAAAACTCTATTTAAGTTTAGCCTCTAAAATTTCAGGGGAAAAGTGGGAAAGCCTTTGAGTGATTTCAGTACAATTATGTCTAGGAAAACTGCACTCGAACATATGGTAGCTTCTTCAGCATACATTTTAGATGTGGATTGGACTTAATTTTATACTTAAATATTTTGGAATGAATGTGGGTTATTTCTACAGATTTTGGCCTACAGGTCACCTTGTGAATTGTTTGCATTCTCAAGTGCAAAGATTTACATAAAAATAGACAACTGTATCAGCTATTAGCTACTAACTGTATTGGCTATTAGCCAACTGCATTAGCTATTACCACATAATACTATGAGACAACAGATTCCAGACTCAGCGACTTAAATCTGCAGTCATTTATTCCCATGAAACTTTGTGTCAACTGGAAGGGGGCGGGGGCAGGCTGTTGATCTGGACTTGGTACTGGTTAGGTGGCTGTGCTCCAAATTTCATGTCCAGCTGGGCTTAGCTGGGCTAGCTTTGCTTCCTGATTTCCTGAATATCTATTCTGGGGCCCCAGGAAAGGGAAAGCATTGCCCAGGAGGTTCTCCTCTCATGGCAAGTGGCACATGTGCCAGAGAAAGTTGAAATGTATGAGGTCGTTTAAGGTCTATGTCCAGGAATGGCACTCTGCCACCTCTGCTCACATGTTATTGGCCAAAGTAAGTTGCAAGGCCAAGGCCAATGTCAAGGAGCAGGCAAGTGCACTCTGTTTCCTTTAGAAGGAAACACTGCAAAGTTACCTTGGAAATGGAGTGGTTTCAGAGTGATGTGAAGGATCAGGAACAATATTGCCATCTACCAGATCAACCTCTATGAGTCTCTTGTGTTCTTTGGTGCTGATATAAGTCCGTCATCAATTGCCAATCCAGATGAGGACCTTCAAGGTGCATGTGGTCTTGGTCCTTTTAAAGCAAAGAAGGGCACTGGGTGGCTCAGTTGGTTAAGTGTCCGACTTCGGCTCAGGTCATGATCTCACGGTTCATGAGTTCGAGCCCCGTGTTGGGCTCTGTGCTGACAGCTCGGAGCCTGGAGCCTGCTTGGGATTCTGTCTCCCTCTCTCTGTGCCCCTCCCCCACTTGCATTCTATCTCTCTTTCTCTCTCAAAAGTAAATTAGCATTAAAAAATAATAATAAAATAAATTAATAAACAAACAAACAAACAAAAAATAAAGCAAGAAAAATATTTTCATGGAGAGTTCCCTAATAGATGGGTAGATGCAAAATATATTGGATGAGGAAATCAGAGACTAGGTTTTTCATTAGTAGCCCTGCTTGCATTTTTATGTACCACTGCTTCCATGGACAATTAAGTATTAATTTTAACAATTGCTTTTCAACAGGTAAATAATATACAGAATAATTTACATGAGCTAGTATTTCATTTGTTTTTATACATTTTATAAAGCATAGCTATAAAAGGTCATTACATGTATTAAAATTATGCTTATATTTTATTAAATCATGGTCTTTAAATTTGAAAAAAATTTGAAAAAAGTTCAATTTTGAAATAAAAATAAGCCACTCAACTGAAAATTTAGTTGGTTTTTACTTACTAACATTTGCACCCTACTCTTTCAGGAGGGAAAAATTTTAGTGTTGATTCCAAACCTGCTTAGCTTCCTTAACGCTAAATCCTGTCAGATGGTCAATGGCTGTGGAGATTGAGTTGGGTAACAATTTAACATGCATACCGTCACATTATTGACCACTTCTCCCTACAGATTGATGCCTTGCCAGAAATCGTGGAGGCTGTGGAAGGGAAGGTGGAAGTCTTCCTGGATGGGGGTGTTCGGAAAGGCACCGATGTCCTGAAAGCTCTAGCCCTGGGAGCCAAGGCTGTGTTTGTGGGGAGGCCAATCATTTGGGGCTTGGCGTCCCAGGTAATTGGAGGATGAAGAAATAAATATATAAAACAGAACTACAGTGACATAAATGCATGAATTAAGTCAGACTGACTTACCTGAAAGATCTGTATCTTTTTACTTGCTTAGGGAGAGAAAGGTGTTCAAGACATCCTTGAGATCCTAAAGGAAGAATTCCGATTGGCAATGGCTCTGAGTGGTAAGACTGGCCATTCTCCTTTTCAACTTTCTTTTCTTCTTATGGGCTTTAGGCCAGGCTCCTTGGTGGAGAGAAGTAAACTTGAGGGGGAAGAAGATGGACTCATTTGGGCTGTAATTAAATTTGAAGTTGGTTCCATGTTTACATCTCTAGTGCAGAATCCTCTGAACAGAGGAAGTGCTCAGTGTACACAGCCAGCAACAGTCGCTAAGCCTCTACCTTTGACAGTCTCACCAGGGATATGTTGGCGAGTGTGAGTACCTGAAGGGTGAAGCCTACACTATACTCTTCCTTATCTCATAACACGTGAACAAAAAATCTAACTGGCTAGTCAACACCTTCACTGGGATGTCTAAGTGGCATCTCAAACTCTACCCATCCCAAATGAAACTACAAACTTTTCCTATTGAAACTACTCAACCTGCAGACTCTCCGATCTCAGTTTATGTTAATACCATTGTTTCAAAAACCTTGAGTTATTTTTGACTCCTCATTTCCCTCACACCCTCACATCCACAGGACCTCTATGTGCAAAATGTTGTCAGAACCTAACCTCACTTGCTATTACAAGAGTTTCTCTGTGTTTCTTTCTAATCAGTCCCTCTGTCCCCTTGATATTGCAGGTCTGTCTGTCTGTCTGTCCTTGCCTACCTCACCCTCCCACCCTGATCACAGCAGTCAGAATGATCTCTTTACACGTTAATTCAGATCATGCCACTGTTCTGCTAAGGACCCTCCAATGGCTCTTGGTTTATTTACTCAGTGTAAATGCCAAAGTCCTTACAATGGTCTACAAGACCTTTATGTAGCTTGACCTCTGTCACCCCTCTGACCTCATCTCCTGCTGTCACCTTTGCTTATTCTGCCCAGGCCACATTTACCTCCCGCTGTTCCCTATGTCAGACATGTTTCAGCCTTAAGGCCTTTGCAGTGACCATTCCATCTTTCCAGATGCTGTTCCCGGTTGTCTACATGGCTAACTGCCTCACGTCCTTCAAGTCATAACTTAGATCACCTTTTCTCAACATCCTGACCACCCTATGTAAAATGGCAGTCCATCCTCCACCCACCTGCTCAGCTTCCAGTTTTCTTTCCCTGTTACTATTTCATTCTTCTCCCACAGCACCTATCACCTTCTATAAACCATCTATCGTTTCATTTACTTTTTAAATTATTTGCATCATGTATTATCTTTAGCTCTGTAGAATACAAGAAGAATGAGACAGGGATCTTTGTTGTATTCAATTCAGCATCCCCAGTGTTTAGAGCAGCTCCTGGCACTTAAATAATATTTGCTGAAGAAATAAGTAAAAAAAATTAAAAAAAAATCACCTTATTACTAGTGGCTGTTTTGAATCTGACTCAGAATGGACCTTGAAATGCAAAGAATGACATTGAGTCCAATGATCAACTTCCAAAGGTAATGAGAGTTTCCTTTTCTGTGATCCATGTCACCCAGATTGTCCTCATGGATAGAATTCCTGAGATCAATGGTCTACTCCTACTGTGCTGAGCCTGTGTGGACACAGCCTCAGTGAGCAGCATGCCATTCTGTGAATCCTCACTCTGCATTTTAATTTGCTGCAGACATATCCTAAAAGAGAGCTTTCAGCCACTGACTCTCTATTAAATGTGGCAGAAAGAATATACTCTTTGTGTTAATAAAAATATGTGCCAGTCATTTTGTGTTAAGGACTGTTTAGGTAATAAAAATGGTCTCGTGCCACATAAGATTTGGCAAGCCTACCTTGAATCATAAACCTTACATTTGTCAAGTTTTACATTCCTTGGGAAAACGATTACCTGCCTGATTATTATTGCATTCATGTCATATTAAATGTATGCATTATTTTCTCAGGGTGCCAGAACGTGAAAGTCATCGACAAGACATTGGTGAGGAAAAATCCTTTGGCCGTTTCCAAGATCTGACAGTGCACAATATTTTCCCATCTGTATTATTTTTTTTTTCCGGCATGTATTACTTGACAAAGAGACACTGTGCAGAGGGTGACCACAGTCTGCAATCCCCACTTCAATACAAAGGGTGTCGTTCTTCTCCAACAAAATAGCAATCCCTTTGAGCTCATTGCTTTTGACTTTTCAATGGGTGTCCTAGGAACCTTTTAGAAAGAAATGGACTTGCATCCTGGAAATATATTAACTGTTAAAAAGAAAACATTGAAAATGTGCTTAGACAACGTCATCCCCTGGCAGGCTAAAGTGCTGAAAAACAAAAGATATCCTTTGGTAAAATTGGAGGTAGCTACCACTGAGGTAAAAAGATAATGATCTCACTGTTTATTAATTTGCATTGTGTTTAGATATCCTTAAGCCAGGTTCTTAAGTTGTAAGCTCAGGTTCAAAAGGTTGGACCATGCCAGGAGAAACAGGAGATTTAGATTCCCAACACGGAGGAGGTAGCCCTTGATAGAATTGGGTCGAGCTGGTGGGAATATGTGACTTTCTGGATACTTTTTAACACCCTGACTTATGCTACTTCTTTGAACGTAGATTTCTGTTCACATCTTTAGTGCCTGCAGGTATCTGAATATTTTATGACATATATATCTATATCTATATCTATATCTATATCTATATCTATATCTATATATCTTCTTAATCAGAAAAAAATAAAGCATTTTTGAAAAGAGTGTATCTGGTCTATTCATAACAAGATGAAATTCAACCATTTAATCTCTGAACCCTAGTAACTGCCCTGTTCCCCCACTAATTCTCTTATACCTTCTAGCTCTTCTTTATTCTTTTGCTTCTTTTCCACTTAGAGTTGTAAGCAGGGCCAGTTGCATAATTTATGAGGATTATGCCAGATGAAAATGTGATGCCCTTGCTCAAAAAGCAGGAAAATGTCCTTTCTTTCCTTCCACAGTTTTTCTCTTAACCTGTCGTGGTATCCTTTATTTGCTATTTAATGTCCTGTTTCCTTGGGTACGAGGTTACTTACAGAGCAAGTGTAGACCCTCACAGGTGCCTGAACACTGCTCTGTGATATGTTCTGACTCTCCGATGCCTGTTCCCAGGACTCAGCCAGAGGTGGACAGTGGCACTGTCACTGACAGGTGTGTGAGCCAGCTGCCAAGGACTCATTTAGGGGAGGTGGGCAGATGGCAGGAGATGGGACATTGTGTGATTCTAGGCTCCAAGCCCTTAACACGTTTCATTGTCCCAATGACTTTTACTTATAAGACACAAACTCAAAGGTAAAATTATTAAGAATTTGAATCCAACAACCACAGAGCATTAAACCCCAGTGTGAGGCCCCCTTCTGAGTGTGGAGGTACTGTGTAGCTGTACTGGCCTTGCGCTCTAGAAGCCCTGGTCATGTGACTTTTAAATTTGTTCCTGAAACCTGGCATTGGCAGATTAGTGGTAAACTTGGTAGCCAAAGTAACTTTGAAATTTAATTTTTTGCCATCTCCCTGGTTGTTCAACCCCTGTGAAATAGTAAATGAAACAATGGATAGAATCACTAACTAAAAATACGATTTTTATGTTACGTTTTATCACTTTGTTTTATTATTCTCGAATCTCTCTCTCTCTCCCTCCCTCTTTTCTCCCTTTAAATGCTGGGCCATTCCCAAATACTATGGAATGTCATAGTTGGAAAGATGGAATGTCATAGCTCTTTCTTTCTAAAATTATTGACTTAGTCTGATAAAAAATCGTTTAATCTGATAGAAAGGAATAGTTACCCCTCAATATTTTCTCCAAATGCAGAGAAGGAATATCATTGTCATATCATGTAACTGTTTAATGCCTGTACGATTAATGTTACTTAATAGGCATATAAGAAGCACCTCTTTGATTCCCACAACTGATTTTGAAATGCCTCTGCTGTCGGCAAAGAATGTCTACTTTGACTACATCATAGTATGTGGCCGAGAGGTGAAAATAAAAAGTTGATAACTTTCCCAGCAAATGGAGATCCACACATGGCATTCTAAGAAAATTTTATGCAACTTATGTGAGACTGGGGATTCGTGGTCTTAATTTTTGAATTTCTGGACACTTTTATGACCTCCTCAGCCATGCTACCTACTTGAATGTAGACTTTCAATTTTCCTACAGAGGTATAATATCACTGAAGCCTTTATGGTATATATTATTTCCATTACCAGAAAGATACAAAGTCATTTTTACTTTCCTTTGAGAGTGTCTCCAGTCCAGGTGTAATAATACTAACACTAAAGCTATCTGATGGCTGAGACAGAAATGGAGCATGTTGGTTGCATGTCTCCTGCTGAGAATTTGTTTCATGAACTTGATAGAAGTTCTCTGAAGAAGCCACATGACATTTCTGTTCTGAGTTTTCTGAAATATGTTGGGAAGGGGTCAAAGGGAATGGATAGTTGAATATAGACCAACCCTGCTTTCCTTGAATGTCACTAATTTAATGTGTATAGTGCTCTAGAGTAGTATTTCTCAAACTGTAGAGTGTATCACAGTCACCCAGAGGACTGATTAAAACAGAGTGCTAGGGGGGGTGCCTGGGTGGCTTGGTCGGTTAAGCGTCCGACTTCGGCTCAGGTCATGATCTCATGGTCCGTGAGTTTGAGCCCCGCATCAGGCTCTGTGCTGGCAGCTCAGAGCCTGGAACCTGTTTCAGATTCTGTGTCTCCCTCTCTCTCTGCTCCTCCCCTGTTCATGCTCTGTCTCTCTCTGTCTCAAAAATAAATAAACGTTAAAAAAAAAAAACCAGAGTGCTAGGCCTCATGCCTATATATTCTGATGCAGCAGGTGTGGGGAGGGGCTGGAAATCTGCATTTCTAACATGCTTCCAGGTGAGGCTGATACGGCTCTTCTGGGCAGCACACCTTGAGAACCGCCCATCTAGTTGAGAAGGAAGCATCAAATCAGATTTGCCAGGCACATCATGTAATGAGCCAGTTGTTGGTTGTGGACCACGCCCCACCTATAAAGGGCAACTTCTCCTTAGCCAATTGATTATTTTTGTTGAATCTTATTCCTTATTGAGGTAGAAAGTACTTCCAGTGAGGTGTGTAGAGGGTTGAAACCTAAGTGCATAGGTGAATGTATTTTACATATACACCCTTACCACCACCACCACCCAGATCAAGATACTGAATGTTTCCATCATCCCCAAAAGTACCTGCTCTGCTAGAAGTAGACTTATGCTAACTTCCAACACCACAAATTAGTGTGGGCTGTTCTTAAACTTTGCATAAGTGAAACCTTACAGTGTATGCTTTTTGTTTTGGTTTCTTTTGCACCATGTATGTGGAATCCATTCGTGTTGTTGAGTATATCAGCTGTTAGTTCTATTTATTGCCCTGTAGTACATCCAGTGTAGAAACTACCACAATTTGTCTCTCCATTCTCCTAGAGCTACTTGGTTGGGTTATTTGCAGTTTTTCTGCTGAAAGCCGATTCCAGCTGAATATAAGCACAGTATTATTTTCTGGTTTTTCAAGAAAGGAGCTAGACATCGATGTTGTTACATAAACATTTTAAATGTTGGTGAATATTTAACATTTTGAACATTGAGCAGGTCATGTTAAACATGGTTGCGGCCCATGTCTGGCCCACGAGTCACAGGTTCTCAACGCCTGTAACATCTTGTCCTCACAAACGTTTCCCTCATGGCTAAAATGCCTCTTATGCCCCTGTACAGAGTCATGCCTGAGACATGTAACGCTGATGGGTGCCTGCCAGCAGAATTTCTCAGAATCTCTTTTGTTTAAGCTTACATAGATTCTGCTCCCTGGAAGATTGTGGGTGTGAAATAAACTTCCTTCGCTCCACCAGGCTTGGGGAGCCCAGGTTCACGGTCCTATAGGAATGAATTGAATGGTATTGATGCTTCTTAGCGTGCAGTTTGCAAAGTGCATTCTGTGTCATTGCTGTGTTATTCATTCATTTATTTATCTTGCCAAAACATTAGCATTTGTGAAACAGCTTTAGAGGGTTGTGGTGGATTAGTACAGCATGAAAGGAAGTTGTGGCTTGTTCTCGAACAGGGAGAAAAGACTTTTCATTGTAAAATTCATAATCTATTTACTGTCTGATGGACTGTATTACATGTCAGTTGCATAGCAACAAAACAAAGTTTGTCTGTTTAGGAAAATCTGAAGGTTTCTTGTAACATAAAGATAGAGGATGCTTTCTGAACTTACATTTGCTTCAACACGCACTCTGTCACATGCCAATAATAGAACAACATCATGATGAGAGTTTATTTTAGGTAATATAAATGTTAACCCAAATGATGGAAGGCTATTATTATATGTTTATGTGATGGGAAATCTTATCTATTTTAAAAGATGCAATTTCCTGTCTTTATCCAAATCTAACTTGAGCAATAGCTGTCTTCTTTTTTCCCTAATGTGGTTGCCCATAGTTGGTTGGGGGGAATAAGAAATGTTTATTTTTATCCAGTTTATCTTTGTTTCTCTACTGATTTTTTTTCTGAATATCATTTTAGATAATGAGCATAGGTTCAGCTGAAGATTTTCCAGGATCTTCTACAAATCAAGAATTGTGTTTCCCTGAATAATGTCAAAACAAGGGCTGAATTCAAGCAAACAGTGAATTTGATTTTGTTTGTTCATTTGATTCAGCATCACTGGGGCAGAGATTCTGACTTGGTTTCTCAGCTGTTATTCTCTGGTTAGATCATCCATCTTGAAAGCTGATTTGTTTTCCATTACAGTCAAACTCCTCAGTCTGTTTCTAAGAGTGGGATCTTCTCATTGATCGAGTTGTTTATGGTAATATGCTTCTGGTTATATGCTAGAGACTCATTACTAACCTCACGAAATGGTCAGGGCCAACCTGCCCAAAAGCACTGGATTAGGATCCTGAAGATCTGAGTGACCTAGCAGAATGAAAGCTGTGAAATGAAGACATAGCATGGTGAACTATGTGAGAACAGATCATGGATTATTGGCATTGCAAGTCTTATTAATAATAATTATTAACAGAAGACATAAGGTAACAAATTCTGATATGTATTTTGTTTTTATATTATTTATTTTGGAAAATTAACATTTTTTTGGTGAAAAATCTTTAAGGATTTCAAACAATTCAACAGAGTAGAAGTAAGAATCATATATTTTACCATGTAGAGGTAATTGTTACTTATGTTAGGTGAGTACTATTTCAGATATTGCTGTACCCATATAATGAATAGCAGTTGGATAGATAGAAACAGCTTCTATAGAATGGGACAACACAATACATTTTACATTTAAGTAAAATATTCAATCTAGTTGTACCTGAATTTAGTAGAAGAGAAAGTGAAATTGAAAGGAATTCTTAAAATTAAGGTAAATGCTTCTTTCAAAAAATAAATGCAGCATAAAAGTGCCTGTTCATCATATTTTTTAAATTATGAAAAACTTAACAGGTTGGAGTAATTTTTTGTTCTGGCACACACATGTTTCATTTGTAGACAGTATCAGTCAACTTGTTGCTATAAAAAATGAAGAAATTATCCTCTTATACCTACTATCCTCTTTTTCTCTCCCTTGCCTCTCAATTTTCTTAATATATTATTAGTCTTATACCATCAAAATAGAAAACATCTTCCTATGTAATAATAATTTCCAAAATTGTTGAATTGAGTACAGGTGCAGCTGGAAAAAAAATAACATATTTATCAATAGGTTACCAGTTTCACAGCTGGTAGTGCCCAGGAAGAAAAGGCATTGAATGAATGGCAGCCAGACTCATGCTGCAGGGTGAATGAAACTCCTTTGGCATGAACCCTGTGGAGAGGGTATTCAGGAGCCTGGAAAACATCCTTTAACTTTCTTTGAATGTATCAATTTTCATTGAAATGGGTTTAATACTTACTACAATATTCAGAGCTTCCACATTCCCTGGTTCTTGACTTTGATTCATGTGTTCTTGGTTTCCTGCATTTTTTTTGGAAATTGTATTTTCAAAAATAGCTATATACCTTGAGTTTGTGTGTGCTTAAAACTCTGCTGCATGCTTTTACATTTGAATGACAGATGAATATATTTTGGGATCACACTTGCTTTTTGTAGACATTTTGGATTGCCACCTGGCATTGAATCTGATGTGGAGAAATGGACATGGGCTGGCTTTCTTCCCCTTGCTGTTTACTGTGTCCTCCTCCCAAAACAAAACAAAACAGAACAGAACAGAGCCTGGTGTCTGAAAAACTATTTCCTTATCTATGAATTTTAATAGTTTCAGGTGAGGTAATGTGAAATATCACATGACTCAGTTTAAAAAGAGAACTATGCCAGGACACCTGAGTGCCTCAGTCAGTTGAGCATCTGACTCTTCATTTTGGCTCAGGTGATGATCTCAGGGTTGTGGAATCAAGCCTTGCATCAGGCTCCACACTGCTTAGTGTGGAGCCAGTTTAGGATTCTCTCTCTTCCTCTCCCTTTGCTCCTCTCCCATTCTCTCTCTCTCTCTCTCTCTCTCTCTCTCTCTCTCTGTCTTTAAAACAAAACAAAATAAAATAGAACTATGCCTAGAATGCTGTTTTATTTTTAATTTAAATGTGAAAAAGCCAACTCAACCAATATCAACTATTAACATATTTTTACAGCACAGCCCTCTATTTTTATGTTAGCTTGACCAATAATGGTATAACAATAGTAATATCAGTGGTTATTATAAATTTTTGGATATTTGTTCCATTAAAACAAAGTTATTTAAAGATTCTTATTATCCAGTCCAGGGCTACTCCATGAATGTTCAATGAGGATGAAAAAGTTTTATATATGTGTTGTCTAACATAATAGCCATTAGCTACATATGGCTGGCTATTGGGCACTTGAAATATACCCAATATTAAATGCTTCAACTTTCTTTAATTTTGATTAATTTAAATTTAAGTATTCACATGTGGCCTATTGGTTCCATACTGGATTGAATACATCTAGACATTCAGAACAACCTGAAGCATCAAAGAAACTTTATCTAATAGACTCAGGACCAAACTTGCTACCTTGTTACCCTGGGCAAGTGATATAAGGACTTTTCAATGCAGCTTTCCCAATTAAATAATAAACTGTTAAAGTAGCTCTTACCTATATGGCAGGGGCATCAATTGTAATAATAAATGTAATATTGTTTTTAAATTATTTTAAAGGAAAATACTCTTTTGATCTGAAGCAGCTTTGTGTTTTGTTTTTCTTATTAATCTTTCAGTTGTGGTTTCTGGGAAGATCCTAAGAATTTTGCTTTAAAGTCTTGAATTTATGGCTCAACCCAGCCACTAGTGAGCATATCTTGAGAAAATAATCTTGAATGTTAATTTTCATACTGTAGGTGGAATAGTAATATTACTAGTCAATAAGATGTAGTAATGAATAGTGACTCCCTTTTAAACTGTAAGGAATGATATATATATGTGTAAGCTATTATAAAAATAACAGTAATAAGAATATATGCCTTGTAGTGTAATGACTGATGTCTTGGAAATCTGAAAGGAATGAACAAAGTTTGTTAGACATAGTGAAGTGTGTCCTGTAGAGTAGACAAAATCCAGTATCCTAAATAGCCAACTGGCATTAATAAGGAGTCTTTCTCTAAGCAAATTTGGCATCTTCTTGATCCAGGAGCACAAATTTCTTTGCCATATGAACAAGTAGCATTGCCAAAGTCAAGAACACACTTTGGTTCTGATTTTCCTTTATTGTTGTTGATACCAGATTATCTGGTTTTAATATTAATGAGCAAACCTCTCAGATTTTTGGAAAATTTCTGAATAATAGTAGACGATAGGTTTAACATATTCAAGAATATGGTTTTGGTTTCAATATTAATTAACATTATAGCAATGCTTCTTACTTTAAATATTAATAAGCAATGACTTAAATTTTTGAGAATTTCTAAATAACAATAATTTAATATGTGTTATAATGTGAACATTCCTGTTTTAAGTAGTGATTTTTTTATTTTTCTATTTTTTATTTATTATTTTTTTAATGTTTATTTATTTTGAGAGAGACAGCACAAGCGACGGAGGCACAGAGAGAGGGAGACACAGAATCCGAAACAGCCTCCAGGCTGAGCTGTCGGCGCAGAGCCCGATTCAGGGCTCAAACCCATGGACTGTTAGATCATGACCTGAGCTGAAGTCAGATGCTGAACCAACTGAGCCACCCAGGTGCCCTAAAGAGTAATTTTTTTAAATGCACTAAAAAAGCAGTCAGGAAGAAACTCTTTTAAGATATTCTTCAATAGTCTAACTGAGTAAGGTTAACATTCACTATTTCCAGCACTCCAACCACACACACACACGTACACACACACACACACACACACACACACACAAAGGCAACAATCTTATAAACCAAGAAAATATTAGAAGATTCAGGCATTAGTAAACTGTTAATCTGCAAAAGAGAAGAAAAGTTTTAATTTATGTGATTATTAAATATCCGTGATTATGGCAAGGCAGTGTATATGAAAACCAGAATCCATAACTTTGAAAATGCAATCATTGGATCAACTGGTGGTTTTGTCTGCACAACTGCATAAACAATTTGCCTACTTTCCACTAAATTCACCAGATGCTTTGTTGTCATGTAAACACAATCTAAATGAAATCCACAGATTCCCCCCCCCCCCCAAAAACCTTATTTTAGCTAAATGTTTCTTGGCTAATCTTATTCCAGGTCTGTTAACAATTTATCCAGCATGATTTGATTGGCTTTCACTTCTTTTGCCACCTCTTGTCCATCCTTTATTGATGCAAGTGTAAGTAAATAAACATAGAAAGAAAGGTCTTTGGAAAGCCTGACACTCCTTGTTGGCTCTTTCACAGGAAGGGCATGGTTAAAAGGGCATGGGAGGTTCATGCCCAAACTGGCTCTACATTTGAGATGCCTACTCTAAGGAGCTTCTCTCTGCCTCTAAATATCCTCTCTGTTAGCACCCCTACTTACAAAATACTTCAAAGACTTCAGGTAAGTAAAAACGTAGCAACACATATTTTTTAAAATTAATTAATAATGATATATGATGAATTAATTAAGATGGTGTAGTCTCTAGTAATTTTCATAAATGTTCACATTCTTGTTGCTTATCCAAACCTTCCTGATGGTGAAGGTTCACAAGGTCCTGGGATATTTTTTATCTTGCCCAAGCTGCAACAACAAGAGAAGACTCGCATCATGCAAGAATCAAATTCTCCATATCAATTTCAATTTATGTTATGGGCTGCTGACCCTTCTGAGTTTTTTAACTGTCATTCAGAAATAAAGCATACATCATGTTTTCTCAGTGGTCCAATCCAGTATAAGAGACAACATTGTTTCTAGTATAGACTCATTTACATTTTTGCTTCCGCCAAACTAAGCATTAAGAATGAAACTGAGAAATATGGGACCCTGTTAGAAAATGCTCATAATCATACCTTGTCTGCTATTGAAGCAGTTCAGTAAAATGAATAATTATGCTTGTTACTGGCTATCACATGATAACATATCAGTTACGAAAACAATATGTTATTAAAAAAAAAACTTTTAACTAGCTTTATGTGAAAGGTGTGAAGCATTAGGAGAGTGGAATTTTGTGGACATAACCTTTAATTTCCTAGAGGACCCTAGATGCCATCAGATATTTCTCTGAACATTGAGGTCATGCCATGATGAATACTGGAGTAAGGGATGCCATCCAGATCTCTGGGCTTGTGACAGAGACCTCCTTCTGTTATGGCACACTGCTTTCTGCACTGCTCTTTGGTGCTTTGAATATTCATCTCAGAGAGGTCAGAGTTCTATTATCACTAACTGTAATACTTATTAACCCTTTAGTATGACAGAAATGCAGTGTCAAGAACAATAGACAGTATCTCTCAAATGTGTTCTTTCTACTCATGTAGCATTGCTTCCAGATCTTGCCACACTGAGTGCATTCAGGGGAAAGCAAACAATATGGTAAAGATGTCTGGACATCAAGTCATGCTTATGGAAGGTACCACAGTCTTGGGGTTGACATGATAATCTTTACTTTCTTACATGCTATTAAGTAAATACATGGGTAAACGTATGCCACGTTGTCCTAAGTACAAAACAAACACCAATAAGGAAAAATCATGAGGAAATAGTGCTAGAAGCTAGATTTTCATGTCCATGAGAGCAGAGAATCTCTCTGTCTTGTTTTTGGTAGAATATTATCAGCACACTATCTGGAATTATATTAGATAAATGTGTGTTAAATTAATCATTGAAAATTTGTTGGGGATATTATAGAGATTTTTTTTTAGAAGCAACTCTGACATTCTGTGTTTGGCATCAGATATAGCAAATACTTAGTGAAATTTTATTTAGAAATTTAAAATTGAAGTATGTAATGGAAAATTCTAAGAATACTGATTTTACATATATTTTATGATCATGAATAGCTATTGTGAAGTTGTGTTTGATTTTCAAAATAGAAATTAAACAGGAGATATTATACAATTAAGAAGTATAATTTTCTCAAGGATATATTTCATAATTTCACATTTTTATCACGTTTTATAATAAATAACTACCAAACTGAGTTTGATAAATTGTTGAAATGTTGCAAAGTCATAGAACTTTAGAGTTGCTTGGAATATGTCAGATCATGTGGCCAAATATTAGATGTATTTAGTAGGCAAGCCCTATGATCTACTCTGAATAATGACTCTATAGCCAAATAAGTTAGGTGATGTAGGTGTGCCATATCTCAATCATGCAATAGTTGGACCCTAAAACAGGGTGAGTAATTAATATTTATTTAGTCCTTCTGAGAAAATGAATTTTTGCTTAATCATCCTAAAAATGTCCCATTGAGATTTTATAACTCATGACACTTTATTGGAAAAAAACAAAACACAACTTGAATTAGGTCAAGCAAAAGGAGGGGTTTTTAAAATCTCACTAAATCATAGGAAGTGTTAAACACCAAGCCACAGGAAAAACATGAGTACAGTTCAGCCTTGAAAAACTTGGGTCCAGGAATTTGAAAGCAACAAGGACTCATCTTGCTTTTTTTTTTTCATTTTGGTTCTCTCAGAATGTTAGCTTTATTGCTTTCTCACTGCAGATAGGCAACTTCCAGATGATGGGTCATATGGCTACCTGTTGCTCACTAGATTCACATCTCTTGGCTCTGCTACCAAGAAGAATTCATGTTCTTGTTCCAGCTCCAATTCAAGATTATCTGAGAGCAGAATGCTAATTGGGTCACTTGTGCATTCCTTGACCAAACAAACATGGTTAGAGAAAAGGTCCAGTAGGAACATAAAGCCACACTGAACCTCAAATGCTGCAATACAGAGAAGAGGGAAGAAAAGAAGTGCTGCTGTTTCCAGAGCAAGGAAGTTTAATTGGGAACAAAACAATAAGTGTTCCTTTTAGAAACAAATGCTTTCGTAGTATAAGTTTATCCCATGCAATATTTGTTACGTACTTATCTCAAAAGATTATTTGTTTTTTTATCTGATATTCAATTTCAACTTGGCACTTTGTTTTCTTTGTGTGTGTATGTGTGTGTGTGTATGCACGCATGCACTAAATTTGTGCACATCTTTACAAATTAACAATGTTTTATGGTCATATTTCAATTAAAAAATAGAAACAGGAAACATATGAGTTATTTGACCTTAATATTATGACATCTGAAGGGTACACAATCAATTGGCAACTGGGAAATTTGATGCAGGCCAGAGATTGCCTCGAATCCCACTGTGAGCAGTGTGTTACTTTGTTTGCTTGACCATGCGTCAATGATCCAGAACCATACTGTCAGTTTAAGACCACAGAATGTTTGATGGAAATTTAACATGTTATTTCAGAGCTAGTGTGTCCAGTCTTGCAAATTTAACTTCTTGATTGCTTTATTGTTGAAGTTCATAAATTAATCATATAAACTTAAAGTTGAGTCTTGTGGTTTAATAAGACACATCTGCCTATTAATGTATCTCAAGTCTTATGTAAAAGACGTCTAGTTACTTTTGTGAAACTAGGTATTTTCCATAAAAACTTTGTGTATGTCTATAATTAATATAATAAATGGGGCACTTGGGTGGCTCAGCAGATTAAACGTTGAACTCTTGATCTCGGCTCAGGTCATGATCTCATGGTTTGTGAGCTGAATCCCTATGTCAGGCTCTAAGCTGAGAGCGTGAAGTCTGCTTGGGATTCCATCTCTTCCTCTCTCTCTGCCCCTCCCACTCTAGTGTGCTCTCTCTAAGTAAATAAATAAATAAATAAACATTCTGAAAAATATATAATAAAGAACTAAAATTCTGTGGAATGCAGTGTAAGAAAAGCTAAAAATCCAGCCGTTTCATTTTTAGTGTAGAAAATTGACCCAGAAGGATTACAACTCATCCAAAGTCAGTCAACTAACAGTAGCCCAGAGCTAGAGATAACTGATAAAGTTAAAAAAATTTTTTTTAATGTTTATTTATTTTTGAGAGAGAGCGAGTGGAAGAGGGGCAGAGAGAGAGAGGGAGACACAGAATCTGAAGCAGACTCCAGGCTGTGAGCTGTCAGCACAGAGCCCAATGCGGGGCTGGAACTCACAAACTGCGAGATCATGACCTGAGCCAAAGTCAGACGCTCAAACAGCTGAGCCACCCAGGCACCCCATTGATAAAGTTTTAATAACAAAATAAATCAAAGTGTAATGGCAAGAAATTTAAGAACTTGTTTAATGCAAATCTCTGCCAGAATGCTCCTCATCAGTTGAAATAATATTTGTAGACTTCAGGTAATTGTTACTTCAAAAAATTAATAAACTTTGAAGTGGCACAATTTTATTTTCCACATCACAATGCTGAAGGAAGTGCATGAAGCAAGAGAGATAACAGTGATTCTTCAAGATCGCCAAATAGTAAAAGGAATTCACCACAGAGGACATAGAAGTCAGCTGGCATCATGGAGCACAAACCAATGTGATGAAGTTGTCATTCTATTAAGGTGTCCTTTTCTAACATCTGTGGACACTGACCCCATGAAAGTAGTCCAAGGGCCATTTATATGCTGTTAATTATCTTGATCCTGCTATCAGGAGCTAAGCATACTTCAGTACAGAGAACCAACAGTTGGCTGTCTAGTATACACCAAGTAGTCTGTCAGAAGAAAGGAAAATAATCTGATCTTTTTCTTTTTTTCCCTAAGTTGATTTATTTATTTTGAGAGAGAGATGAAAGAGAGAGAGAGAATGAGCAGGGGAGGGGTAGTAGGAAAAGGAGAGAGAGAATCCCACGCTGTCAGCATAGAGCCTGACGCAGGACTTGATCTCATGAACTGCAAGATCATGACCTGATCTGAAATCAAGAGTCGGATGCTCAACCAACTGAGCCACCCAGGTGCCCCTAATCTTCTGTTTTTCTTTAGATAGTACTGGCCCTACATGCAGGAAGAGCACATAGTTATTTATGTGATATGCCTTAGAAATCATTAAAATCATCAAGGGGAAGACAGAAAGAGGATGACATCTCCCAAAGCAACTTCAGGGGGATGCAGGATGAGTAAGGTACAGCCGCCAAATAAAGTGGCATTAAATCTCCTATAGGAAAGCAACTCCTTATCCAGAGAACAGAAGTGAAGACTGAAGGTAAGTAGAGAGAATCAGTTAGAAGACTCTATGCTTCACAGGGTGATCATATGCTTCAGTTTGTCCACAACAGTCCCAATTTTATACTCATTCTCCCAGTATAAATACTCCATTCACTCCCAGAGCCTCCCAGTTTGGATTATAAATTACATGGGCCCATGGATGGAACAATATAAACTATATTATGATATACCTCAACTGATCTGAGGTTCTCTCGTACTGTTGAAAATCCTAGCTGTGTACCTGAACAGATGAAGTATTGATGGGAAAAATGCAGTGTTTCTGGAGAATCCAGAGGGATGAAAGAAAGGCTAGAATGCAAGGAAGTCATTTTTAATAGGTAAACGTTCCTTTAAGAATGAAGAAAAATAAATAAACAAAAACCTTTGCTTGCTTGTGGCCAAAATCAAAACACGGAATCACTTGTACACAAGATTTTATAGGCCACTATCGAATCGGGTTATATTCTGCCCTGATGACATAAGAATAATGAATATCTAGTTGGAATCCTTTTTGACATTGTAATTTGATGTGCTTTGAAAAAAGAGTTTCATAGAGAAAGATAAGCATCTAATTCTCCTCTCTGCTACTTCAAGGTCAGAATCCTCAATATGGGGAATGGATGAGAGGGAGAGGCTTTCCTGCCTGCTCTAACTCATCTGGCCTCCCAAATGTCTCTGGGTAAGTGTGACCATCTATCATTCCTGTCTACCGTCTAGTTTTTCCTGCAGAAGTTCATTGCCTTTGATTCCCTCCAACAGCTCCTCATCAAGTCTTACTCTGGTAAGGGCTGGAGCCAGGGAGAATACAGTTGAGCACTTGCCTCTGGCTCCTGTTCTGGCCCTGGCAAGGCTAGACTCCAGGATGAAGGCAGAAATAGGAATCCAGCCATAAGTATCTGTTCCAGTCAGATTCTCGCCAGACTGGGATCTGGTCCTTATTCGAACACCTGAGATCCTGCTCTTCAGCTCTATGGTGTGGTGGTTTAGACAATTATTTCCACTGTCAGGTGTGGGTAAGATGGCTGAATACAGAAAAATACAGAACCATGATTATAAAAGATTTTGGTCTGCAATTGTTACTTAAAATTCAGAAATAGAGAACTTTCCCAAGAAGATTCTTCCAAGTACGGCACTTGGAGTAACACTTGTTAAAAATGATCCTCGTGTTCTAGAATAACTCAGCTAATGCATATATGTAGGTAACATTTCTATAGAGACAAGGACAGACCAAATGTTGGGTATTGAATACAATACACTGATGAGCAAAGTAAAAAAAAAGAATATTGTACGTTGACATATCTATAAAAACATGTTTTATTTATATTTATTAACCACTGGGGGATGATTCATCGATAGACTATTTGCTGCCATAGTCCCTTGTATCCATTTACAACTCACCTTCAACTTAGGTTTTATTTGAGTGAGAGAATCCAGAAGATTAAACAACAACAACAACAGATTCTGAAGTGTGAAGTGCTGATTGGTGGGAAATCTGGATTACAGGAAGACCAGCTCCATTCCAGGCTCTGTGACAGGCACAATTTTCACGTTTTTATGTCTCAACGTCAAGGACCTATTTACAATTTTCATTCACAAGTATTTTCCAGCATCTCTCTCCAACACCTGCCCAGGTTGGCTAACAAAGCAGCAGAAACAGATCAAAGCTCTGGTTATTTTCCCGGTTCTTCACACAATACATGTCTCAGGTATCTGTCTGGTATTTAATATAAAAAGGAAACCTGCCACCATCATAACTGTTGATATATATGCTACCAGTACGTTGAGCTACTAACACGTTTGCCTGTTATGTCAAAGCACCCGAAAGTTTCAAGCTTGGCAAAGTAATGTTTTTCTTTTTCTTCTTCTATAATCCTAGGGTAAACGTTAAGCAGACAGCATTTCTGCTTTGAGCATTAAAGAAGAAAAAAAAAGACTGAATTTGAAAAGCCTACTAGTACACTTTGGGGATTTTGGAAAGTGTCATTTGGCTGGGAGCTGAGTGGAGAAGCTGCCATTTGGTAGATGGGATAGGAGGGAAGCCGCATGGCCTCATTCATAACTTCACAGCTACTGCAAATATCAGCTGATGAATATTTATGTTATCCCTGGCTGAGACCCGAAAGACAAACAAGGGAAAAAAAAACGAAAGTTAGGAAAAGGTCGTCTGAACTCTGTGGGATTTTTTACCAACACTTTCCATGCGCGAGCGGTAGCCCTGAATGAAGTCATTCTGTCCAGGGGCCCTGCACAGGAAAACAGAGCCTGTTCATTAGTGCCCCGCACTTTGTTTGAACCTTGTACATTCATAGGGTCCTGAAAGGGAAACCCTTTTCCTTAAATCAAACATGCAGGATATACAGCTACCTTATTATTAGGTATTCTTTTTTTTTCTCATAAATTGTTGCAAATCATTCCTCATCATATGGTAACTCTGATGGTTCAAAGAGAGAGCAAATCAGTGAAGGGGAGCCTTTAAATATATAGTTCAATATATATAATATATCTCAATATATCTATTATATATTATATATATATAGACATATGTATATGTCTATATATATATATAATATCTCTATTATCAGTTTCTGTTCAGGAGAGGAAGCTTGAAAATTTGGCTAAAAGGAAATTTGGCTGCCTTGAGGATTTCAATGACAGACAAATCCTGTGATTTTCTTTTCTTTTCTGTTTTCTTTTCTTTTCTTTTCTTCTATTCTTTTCTCTTTTCTTTACTTTCTTGTCTTTTCTCTCCTTCTTCTTCTTCTTCTTCTTCTTCTTCTTCTTCTTCTTCTTCTTCTTCTTCTTCTTCATCTAAATTCAAGTTAGTTAATGTACAGTTTAGTCTTGGCTTCAGGAGTAGAACCCAGTGATTTATCTCTTACATATGACACCCAGTGCTCATCCCAAAAGTGCCCTCCTTAATGCCCATCACCCATTTAACCCATCCCCCAACCCACCTCCCCTCCAGCAACCCTCAATACAGAGAACATCAGGTGATTTTTCTAACACTCACAGAAAGGCAGGTTTTTTCAGAAGGGATACCCAGAAGTGTTTCACTGAGATGAGGAGGAGATGTAAGTGATTTATAAAGCAAGTGCTTCCAGGAGACATGGGGATGTGAGAGAGGGGGAATAAGACATAAAGGGAAAGATACCTGCATCCTGCAAGGAACTTTAGAACCTAATTATGCCTGAACAATTGTACCAACGTTAGGCAAGGGACCTGGGCTTTCAAACTCCTCCACTAGTCAGATATTGGCTAAGGACTTCCCACTAGTGGTATGGGGGCTATACTTGGTGACCAAAGATCTCAGTTTGCCTGAGACTTTCTTGCCTTTGGCAATGAAATTTCCACATCTTGAGAAATGGTCTCAAGCAAACTGGGTTGGTTGGTCCCACTTGAAGGCTATAAATTCCCAGGCATTTCTGGCTCTCTGAACAGCGAAGTTGCTCTAGAAGTCCAAGGTCAGCCTTCTGAAGAAAGTCACAAGTTCATGCCACAGGAAGCAAGGCCCACAGCAGCTTGTGGATTGGCATACAGACAGGGAACATGGAACTCAAGGGCCTCTGGGTGGAGCTCAGCTGTGTCCCCTATAACTGTCACTTCCTATAACCAGTTCTCAAAGCAACAACTACGTATTGATAGTGATTATTTTAGATGGGAGATTGAAGGCACGAACTTCAGGTAAGGTATTCAGTTCATCCTCCACATAAAGTTCTTTGTTGTGTGAGACATAAGAGCTATGGCATGTAGGTTAAGCCCTATGGAAGACTCACAAGCAGATTCATTGAAGAGAGTATTAACGCTTGAAGGAATTAGGTACCAACCCACAAGTTAGAAATCCATGCAGTGCACTTGAACAAAATACCTATAGATATTATAGGGGGAGGGTATATAAGCAGCTGCAGCCAGCAGTGACTTCCTTTCAACATGCTGCTTCCCATGATGCTGTGGTGTCTAACTCTGAAGGTATATCACATATATGTGGTGAAGACAGGAGTTGAATATTCTCTAGCACTGCCCAAGATTGATGGACTCCTGTATCTCTTCTGATTTAACCTTTAAGAGTTAACAATAACTGCCCAAAGTAAATACTGAAAAATCTGCAAACTGTACCATTTTCTTGCATTCTTTCCTTAGGTTGTAAGCATAAAAATAAGAGTATTTTTTCTTGTGTTCCTCCTGGTTTATAAAAATAAAAGAGTGAGTGAGAAGGTCAGTTTACTAACTAGAGTGGGTATATTTGGTAAATGGCGTGAGTGTTTTTGACTTCGTGAGTTGGCAGTAACAACTGCTTCACGTTTCACACTTGGTTCTTGTGTTATTTTTCTCAGCTTTTCAAAACCCTTGTGGAGCAGACCTACCCAGAGAATTTATTATAGGAGTGCTTCCTTCTTCCTGAAGCAATCCATTATCCACATAAAAGGATGTCTCAGACAACCTACTTTGTGTCACTGTTTAGGAGACACAGGGAATCTGAGAAATGGTTGCCAGATAAATAGGTATAAAACTATCTGGCAGAGGGGCAGCTGGGTGGCTCGGTCAACTGAATGAACGACTCTTGATTTCAGCTCAGGTCATGATCTCAGGGTCATGGGATTGAGCCCCTCATTGAGCGCCTTGTCAGGCTCTGCACTGAGTGTGGAGTCTGCTTAAGATCTTCTCTCTCTCTCCCTCTGTCCCTCTTCCCCACTCATGTGAGCTCCTTCTCTGTCTCTTAAAAACAAAAGAACTATCTGGCAGAATATTATAGGGGCATGCAAAAAAAAATGGGCATCCAACATTGTTTTGTTCTTTGAGAAAACAATTGAGGGTTTGGCTTCTTGATAATTCTCAAACCTTTTCTAAATATCAGCCAGGTTACTGGTTACTGTTTGGTCATGAGTTTAAACTATCAGGGCACTTCTTCAAAAATTGTACCTTAGCCTATTGCCAACTTAGCACCACAATTAAACATCAAAACGGTCTTTGCATAAAGAGGGGAGAAATGAGATCTGATTAAAGGAGAAGGGGACATAACAATAGCAACAACAAAATGTTATACATGAAAAAAATAGGGGTGTGCTATTTCTGAATGATTTAGTGTGAATATTTTGAAAGGGCAAAGACTGATGGCTGAGGATGGACAAATTCACTAAAATTGAGAGCCATAGAACTATGACTAAGCTTTTGAAGCAATAGAGAAGTGAATTTATAGCATGTTAAAGGAATAATATTTATTGAAACTCTATCCTAAAAATGGTACAGATATAAAAAAAAAAAAAGGCTGGATTTGTGACATTTTAGCCATCATTTCATTATAGGTCTTGAGATTTGAGGGAGAGCTTACCTAAACATTTAAGTCATCGGTTAAGTAATTTTATGTTGATCTTCAGACCTTATATGACTGGTGAGAGCAGTTACCCAACTGCATAACCCAAATGAGGATTCTGGGTCATGGTACAATATGGGAACTAGATAAAGATTTGTTGAATGAATGAATGGATTTTTCTATGAACAATTAACTTTTTATGCCAAGAAATAGTAAGATTAAATGTGCAAAACACATCTGTTGCTGGAAATTCATGAAAAGTAAAAATTAGTGTCAATTTCTAAAATAACATTGATCAGAAATCAGTCTGATCACACTGTACCTCCAAGTGCATACCGTCTCAGAACTAGGAAAGGTATGGAGACTGTTCAGCGCACTTTGCTTTTCACTCAACTGACAACATTCTATGAGAGGTTAGTTGTCTAGCATAAGTCAGCCTTATGCCAAAATATTTTCCCCAATTAAAAACAAATTAATTATACTATTTGGGGATAGAATTTTCTCCAAGTTACTTTTGCTCCCTCTGTTCCCACTTAGTGTCAATGGATTACTTCAATTAGATACCTACAGATCAGTTAAACAGAGATTTGAATATTTTTTTTTACTGAGTCTTCATATTTTATAAAATTTTTCTTCCCACATGGGAAAGCTTTAATTACATGACTATATAAAGCTACACAACTTCTAAGTTTTTAGGGTTTGCTCATATTTTCTTCTTTTACTCCCCATGTATCCCATCAACCTGGTCAGTAGGCATCAAATGACTTACTGCCCATGCCCTCGTAATTTTTTTCCTTACAAACCCTACCCCTGCCCCCTGGTTTGGAGCCTCCTTTGAAGAATTTGTCTTTCCTCCTTTGTATTCCTGGAGACACCAATCACAACTCAGATCCTACTGTGCATAATTTAAAACTTTATTATCTGTATCCTCCCTAAAATGTCCCTTTGTCTTTCTGTTCACAACTATTTCCTTAAGTTTGTTTTTAGCAACATAGCATATGTAACACACATGCAAGAAATAGTTGTTAAATGAATTAATTGTAGCTAGCCCAAGAATCATATTAGTGGACAAAGGATCTAAAGAGAAGTAGTGATCAAACCACTGATGAAATGAATGTTATTTTGGCAAAATAGTCTTCAGTGCTGTGAGAGTTTTCAGATTTTTTCTTTTTCCCTCCCCCTTTCATTGACCTTTACTCCTGGCATCATAAATTCAATACAGTAACTGTTCTGTCATAGGTGGTAAGCTTTGAATTCTTCCATTTGTAGCTAAGAAGTCACTTGGGTAGTAGCAACAAATGTATGGCTCCAGGAAGACAGATAAAAGTGTAATTTGGAGCTTGAAAAGAAAGGCATTGCATTCAGAGCTGTGTATTCATTTATTTGTATAATGTAAGCTACCAGAAAGAATTTCTGACAGCATTTCACACAGATAGATATTCAGGCTCAAAATGTACTCAAGGATTCCATTAAATGACAATACAATCCACTTTCTATAATGAATTTTGATCATTAAAATGTGGATGATGTAACTGTTCACATTATACCAAAAACTGACCAATTCAGATACTATTATTTTTAAATGCAGGGTATCTTAGGATCCAGGATTAGTTTTTATTTAACAATTGCTTTCTTTTACAAATAAATTGATTTGCTTAAACAAATAATGTGCGAGGGTAGAAAATACTTTTAATACAATCCTTTTTCATCTTAAGTTGTATATTGAATTACAGGTTAATTACTTTTTTTTTAAGTTTATTTATTTATTTTGAGAGGGAGTGGAGGGGCAGAGAGAGAGAGGGAAAGAGAAAATCCCAAGCAAGCTCCACACTGTCAGCACAGAACCTGATGTGGGGCTTGATTCTACCAGCGGTGAGATTATGACCTGAGCAGAAATCAAGAGTCTAATGCTTGGGGCACCTGGGTGGCTCAGTCATTTAAGTGTCCAACTTCTGCTTAGGTCACAATCTCACGGATGCTGGCTTCAGGTCAATCATTGGCTCTGTGCTGACAGCCCTGAGCTTGGAGCTTGTTTTGGATTCTCTCTCTTTCTCTCGCTCTCTTTCTCTTTCTCTCTCTCTCAAAAATAAAAATAAACATTAAAATTGTTTTTTAAAAAAGATTCTGATGCTTAACCAATAGCCACCCAGGTGTCCCTACAGGTTAATTACTTTTTATATTTTTTATCAAGTTATAATTTACATAAAATCTATTCTTTCAATTCTGCATTCCAAGAGCTTTGGCGCATGCATACAGTCTTAGAATCACAACCTCAGTTAAGATATAAAACAGTTTACTCATCCCCCAAATCTTCCATATGTCCCCTTGCAGTCACCTTTTCCTCCCACCCCAGCAACTAATGACACATTTTCTGTCCCAAATGTTTGTCCTTTTACAAGATGTCTTGGTTGAGATCATACAGTATATAGCCTTTTCAGATCATCTTCTTTCACTCACTTCTTTTAGTGGACATAAGTTTCAACTCCTTTGGATAAATACCAAAGAACATGATGATTGTATCATGTGATAAGAAAATATGCTTAGTTTTTAAGACACTGTCAAATTATACTCTAGAGTGGCTGTACCATTTTGCTTCACTACCATCAGTGAATGAGAGTTCCTTTTGCTCCACTTCCATGCCAGCATTTGGTGTTGTCAGTGTTCCAAAATTTGGCATTCTAATAGGTGTGTTGTAGTATCTCTCATTGTTGTTATCTCTGATAACATATGGTGTGGACAATCTTTTCTTTCTTTTTATTTTTTGGACCATATTTTCATATGCCTTTTGTCATATATATGTCTTCTTTGGTGGAGTATCTGTTAAGGTCTTTGGCACACTTTTAATCTTCTTCTTCTTTCCTCCTCCTCCTCCTCCTTCCCCTTCTTCTCTTTCTCCTTCTCCTTCTTCCCCTTATTCCCTTCTTCTTCTCCTTCTCTTCCTCCTCCTCCTTCTCCTCCTTATCCTCCTCTTTCTTCTTCTTCTTCTTCTTCTTCTTCTTCTTCTTCTTCTTCTTCATCTTCATCTTCTTACTGTTGAACTCTAAGAGTTCTTTGAATATTTTGGATAATAGTCCTTTATCAGATGTATCATCTGAAAATATTTTTCCCATTCTGTGACTTGTCTTCTCATTTTGTGGATATTGTCTTTTGCAGAGCAGATGTTTTTAATTTTACTGAAGTTCAGCTTATTAATTACTTCTTTCATGGATTGTGTCTTTGGTATTTTTCTAAGAAACCATCACCATTCCGAAAGTCATATAGATTTTCTGCTCTATTATATTTTTAAGAATTTTATAATTCTTTTTATATTTAGGTCTGTGACTCATTATGAGTTAATTTTTGTGAATGGTGTAAGATCTGTATCTATATTCACTTTTTTAAAATGTGGAAGTCCAGATGTTCTAGAACAATTTGTTGAAGAGACTATCTTTGCTCCACTGTATTGCCTTTACTCATTTGTCAAAGATCAGTTGCCTAGAGGCAACTGGGTGGCTCAGTGGTTGAACATATAACTTTGGCTCAGATCATGATCTCAAGGTTCATGACTTCAAGCCTTGCATCAGGCTCCACACTAACAATGCGGAACCTATTTGGGATTCTCTCTCCTCTCGCTCTGCCACCTCCCCCACTCATGCTTTCTCTTCCTCTCTCTCAAAATAAATAAACTTAAAAAGATCAGTTGCCTAAATTTATGTGAGTCTATTTCTAGGTTCTCCATTGATCTATTTGTTCATTCTTTCACCAAAACCACATCATTTTGATTATGGTTATTTAACAGTAAGACCTGATGTCTGGTAGTGTTAGTCCTCCAACTTTGCTTTTCTCCCTAAATATCACGTTGGATATTTTGGGTCTTTTGCCTCTCCATATAAACTTTAGAATCAATTTGTCAATATCCACGAAATTAATTTGCTTGTATTTTGATTGAGATTTCATTGAATCTATAGATAGAATTTTAAAAAACTGACATCTTGACAATGTTGAGTTTTCCTATCCATGGACATGGACTATGTCCCTATTTATTCAGTTCTTTGATTTTGTTCACCAGAATTTTATAGTTTTCCTCATCTAGACTTGTATATATTTAGTAGATTTCTATCAAAGCACTTCAGTTTTAAGGTGCTAATGTGAGTGATATTCCATTTTTACTTTGAAATTTCATTTCTTTATTGCTGGTTTATAGGAAAGCAATTGACTTTTATATATTAACCTTGTATCTTACAATCTTGATAAAATTGCTAAATAGTTCCAGAAAAATATTTTTTATTCTTTTAGATTTTCTACATATGCAATAATGTCATCGGTTAACAATAACAGTTTTGTTTATTCCTTCCCAATCAGTATACCTTATATTTCCTTTTCTCGTCTTATTGCATTAGCTAAAACTTCCAGCATGATGTTAAAAATTAGTGAGTAGTGAAAAGTAGTGATGTTGAATCATCCTTGACTTGTTCCTATCTTTGTGAGAAAGCTTCTAGTTTCTCAACATTAAGTATGATGTTAGTTGTAGGTTTTTGTGAATATTCTTTATCACATTGAGGAAGTTTTCCTCTATTCCTAGTTTCCTGAGAGTTTTTATCATGAAAGAATGTTGGATTTTGTCAAGTTTTTTTCCCGTATCTATTGATATGATGGTGTGATTTCATTTATTTATTTATTTATTTATTTATTTATTTTTCTAATCAGTTGATAGGATGGATGGATTACAATCATGGTAATATTTTCAAATATTTTTGGTCTTGGTTCACTTGTTGTGTAATTCTTTTTATACATTGTTGTATTTTATTTGATAATATGTTGTTAAGTAATTTTATTTTTATATTTATGAAAGATATGGGTCTGTGGTTTTCTTGTAATGTTTTTGTCTAGTTTTGGTAATAGGGTCTCATAAAATGAGTTAGGAAGTATTCCCTCTGCCTTTCTTCTATGAAAGAGATTGTAGAGAGTTAGTGTAATTTCATCCTTAATTGTAGAATTCACCAGTGAACCTTTATGGACCTGATGCTTTCTGTTTTAGAAAAATTTTGATTATTGATTTAATTTCTTTAATAGATATAACCTATTGGTATTGTCTATTTCTCCTTGTGTGGGTTTTGATAAAATTGTGTCTTTCAAGAAATTGGTCATTTTCATCTAGATTATCAAATTTGTGTTCATAGAGTTGTTCATAATATGTTTTTATTACCCTTTTAATGTCCATAAGATCTATATGCACCTTCCATTTCATTTCTGGTTTCCCTTGATATCTCTTGCTGAGTAGCGTGCTGTCATAGTTTATTTACTCACTTACCTACTGAGTAATATTTATGTATGTTCCATGTTTTGCTGATTATAAATAAAGCACTATAAACATTTGTACATAGTTTTTTTTCAATATATGAAGTTTATTGTCAAATTGGTTTCCAAACAACACCCAGTGCTCATCCCAAAAGGTGCCCTCCTCAATACCCATCACTGTACATAGTTTTTTTAAACAGAAATTTTTATTTCACTTTGATAAATACCTAGGTGTAGAATTGCTGTTCCATATGGCAAGTACATATTTAGTTATATAAAGAAATTGCCAAACTATTGTCCAAAATGGCTGTGCATTTTTTTATTCTCACCAGAGATATAAAAGATTTCCTATCACTTTGCACCCTTTGGTATTTTCACTTATTTTTAAATTTTAGACATTTTAATAGGTGAGTAGTGGTATCTCACTGTGGTTTTCATTTTTCTTTTTTTTTTCAATAAATGAAATTTATTGTCAAAATGGTTTCCATACAACACCCAGTGCTCATCCCAAAAAGTGCCCTCCTCAATATCCATTCATTTTTCTTTTGAATACTGATGTTAAGCATTTTGTCTACTCAAGTATTGTGATCAGTTTTAAGTTCAGTTGTTTGCTTTCTAATTACTGTGTTCAAATTGTATTTATTCTAGGTACAGGCTCTTATCAGACATGTGACTTGTAAATATTTTGTCTCAGTCTATGATTTGTCTTTTCAATCTCTTAACAGTGTCTGTCAAAGAATAGACATTTTTATTTTTTGATAGTGTCCATTTTATATTTTTTTCCCTTAGTGATTGTGTTCGTGGTTTCATATCTAAGATTTCTCTGCCCAATCCAAGGTCACAGAAATTCTCTCCTATGTTTCTTTTCTGGAAATTTTACAGTTGTAAGGTTCTTTTTCAGAATTATGGTCCACTTATTTAGTTAAATTTTATACAAGGTACAAAATGTGTGTTGAGTTTGCATATATTTTGTGTAATTGTTCCAGCACAATTTATTGAAAAGACTATCACTTTTCTATTGAATTGCTTTTGCACCTTTATAGCAAATAATAGACTGAATGCATGAGTCTATTTCTGGTTTCTTTATTATGTTCCTTTGATCTATATGTCTATTCATTCTCTAATACCACAGCAGGCTAATTATTTTTTAAACCTTGAAAATGTGAAAGTGACTTTTTTTTTTTTTAAATAAGTAGATGCCTTGAGAGTCTTTTGCATCCTTGGTGAATTCAACTAAACATTCTGAGCTCAGATTCTTTATTAATGGAATGAGGAATTGGATTAGTGGAAATCTAAATCTAAATCTTCCCCCTCCCCCCCTTTCATTTCTTTTTCTTTTCTTTTTCCCCTTCCCCTCCAACCTTCTCCTTCCTTCTCACCCTCTTCCTCTCCCCTGTCTCTTTTCTCCTTCTCTCTCCCCTACATTCCTTCACCATGTGGACAGTAGATGGTGCTGTGCTGCAACACATCTATTTGCCGGGGTCTTAAAATTTTTAAAGATCCTATTATGTCATCTGTTAAGTCCACGCCTTATGCTTACACTTTGAGAAATGATTGTTAAATCGTTAATGGAACAATGATGTTCACACCTCTGCCCCTTAAAGAAGCAAAACCCCAGGCATTGGATCAGGTCACCTACATGAGGTATACTGCTTCATTGGAAAAGTTGTCAAGAGATAAAAACTTTTGATTAAGAAGGACATTTTTTAAAAAGCAGTGGTGGGTAGTGGCCCTGAAAACCCACAGTGTGGCTCAGGCTTGTGTGACATTCGAGATGGTATTTGTTTATCCAAGAGCAAAAATATGGATGGCTGCTAAGAACATAGGATAGGAAGACCCTTTGCTCAAAATAAAATCCCAAGGTTAATTTGTCTGTGAATCACTGAGCCAGCTGGCTGTCCTGGCCCAGCTATGACTTTTGTGGTGACAGCTGTTTCTACCAAGATTCGATGGGTGGGAGGGAGGGCCAACATGGTGGTTGCAAGATGGGATGGAAGTGGGACATGGATTGAAAGAATGGACTATGGTTTCTTTAAAAAGGAAACCCATGGGTCTCAGATATTCTCAATTGAACTCCTATTTCCTTTAGCTGTACATCATGCTTTCACTTCCTGGACGAGAAGAGGTGGGTGTGCATGGTCAGTTGTTACTTCATGTCCCCTTAGGTTATGATTTAATGGTGGGTGTTTAATTTTCCCAAAGTTTAGCAAACTGTGAAGGTTTCCAGAAAGGGCACTCTATTTGCTTCCAAATAACTCAGCCTTTACTCTTTTGGCCCCAACACCCCAAGGGGCTATGGACTCTTGTATGTTTCCTATAGCCTGGTTTTCCAAAGGCAAAATAAAAGGCCCTTCTTGGGCTTGATGGCATCGTTCTGGGGTTTCTGTGTATAAACAGTAATAAGGTCCACTTTATGGTGCTTTATGGTTTCACAAAGCAACTTTACAAACGTGTAATTATCCCTTTCCTTAGAAAATGGAGGTTCAAAATAGGGCATTGGAGGTCCAAGCCAGAGAAGGCCAGTGAGAAAGGCATGCAGAAGTTGCTGATGGCCTCTAACCTTACTTAGATCTCCACTTGGGTGTTGCAGTTTTGCAAATCCAAAACCGAGCTTCTGATCCAGTCCACTCAATTTCCTGTCTTCTCTATCTCAGTAAATGGCAATGTCATCCTTCCAGTTCTTAGCGTCCAAACTTTGGAGTTGTCCTTGACTCCCCTCCTTTTTACTCTATACCTGATCTACAAGAAAAACCTGTTGGCTCTACCTTAAATATATATTCAGAATTTGGGGCACTGAGTGGCTCAGTCAGTTGAATGTCAGACTCTTGATTTCAGCTCAGGTCATGATCCTAGGGTCGTGGGATCAAGTCCCTTCTCTCTCTCTCCTTCTGCTTCTCTCTCTCTCTCTCTCTCTCTCTCCATCTATCTATCTATCTATCTATCTGTATCTATATCTATATCTATATCATCTATATCTATATCTATATCTATCTATCTATATATTCATATCCTGACCACTTCTCACCACCTCAATACACCTTGGTCTGACCCATCATTGCCTCTTGCTTGAATCAGGACAAAGTTTTCTAACAGATTTCCCTGTTTCAACCTTTGTCCCCATTTCAATCTGATCTCAATATAGTCACTTGTCACTATATATGCACAATATAGCCATTGTCACTCCTTTGCCCACAACCTTCCGATGGCTCTCCATTGTATCCTGAAGAAGGCAAACACCTTACAAAAACCCTGTGTGATGTAGTACCTCGTAACTTTGGGACCTGGTTTTGTGTCACTAATCCTCTCACTCATAGTCTCCTACTGTTTCTCAAACTTGCCAAAAATGCTCCTGCCTTGGGATCTCTTTACTTTCTCTTTCTTCTTGCCCAGATACCATCCTCACTCTCATTTCCTTCACATCTTCATTCAATGTCACCTTCTTATTGTGGCCTTCCCTGGCAGTTCCGTTTAAAATTATACTCCTCTCTAACCACTTCCTATTCCTTTCCTGGCTTAATTTCTCCCTTCAGCACTTAATCTGTACTAAAACAATTTTTAAAAATATTTATTTATTTTTGAGAGAGAAAGATTGTGAATTGGGAAGGGACAGAGAGAGAGGGAGGCACAGAATCTGAAGCAGGCTCCAGGCTCTGAGCTGTCAGCACAGAGCCCATTGCTGGGCTCAAACTCACCACCCATGGTATCATGACCTGAGCCAAAGTTGGACACTCAACTGACTGAGCCACCCAGATGCCCACTTAATCTGTACTTATTAATCCTGCTCACCATCACCCTCTACCTCCTAGAGTATAAACTTGAGGTCAGGGATTCTTGTCCATTTTATTCCCTATGTATACCCAAAGCCTAGAATAATGCTTGACACATAGGAGGCGCTCAATAACTATGACTGACTGATTGACATTCCCCAACACACTTCCATGGTATGAGGCCTTGGCAGAATCAGCAAAAAAGAACTACAGCTAGATTTCCTGGCTTGAAGAACTGGAGCATGGAATTAAATGCCCTGCAATCATTTTATGAATAATCCAGTTTTGTGGTCCTACTCCTGGAGATTCAGATCCATATATATTTTTTAAATGTTTACTTGTTTTTGAGAGAAGGAGAGAGGGGTGGAGGGACAGAGAAAGAGAGGAAGACAGAGGATCCACAGCAGGCTCTGTGCTGACAGCAGAGAGCCTGATGTGGGGCTTGAACTCACAAACCATGAGATCATGACCTGAGCCTACATCATACACTTAACCGACTGAGCCAACCAGGAGTCCCTGAGAATCCATATTTTTATGTGTTCCCCAAGTGATTTTAACTTGTAAACAGATATGGAGACCCACGGGCCTCGAGAACAGTTTGCCATTAATTCAGCAAATATTTATTGAACATACTCTGTATCCTGGAAATTATACCAAGGAATGACCTCAGCCCAATGCCTGGTAAGAGAAACAGATGTATAAAGTTATACTTGTAATGTGGTATAATTAATGCTTTCCTGAGGCATCTATTATTTGCAGGGGTTGCAGAAGACAAAAGAAGAACAGACCTGGAGTATTAGGGAAGAATTCCCAGAGAAAGTGACTCCTGGTAAAGAGGGATGACAATGTATGTGAAGGACAGAGCACACTGTGGACAGTGAGGACAGTCTTGGCCTCTGACTTCAGGGGTTCCTAATACCTATTTAGAAGAACTCAGAGTCCACAGTTTTTCTTATACCCAGTAAAGAGGGAAAAGTTAGTCAATCTTCCATTTTTCCAAGAGGTACCTACATTTCTTTTCAAGGTCTTCCCTTCTAGGTGTATAGAGTTTTAATTGTCCATGAGATCATAACAATATATTTCTTTCTTGTTTATCTAGTTTCCTTTAAAAGGTATGTAGTAAAGTCTTTCTTTTTAAAAAAAAAATTAACATTTTTGAGAGGCAGAGAGTGAGTGGGGGAGGGGCAGAGAGCAAGGGAGACACAGAATCCAAAGCAGGATCCAGGCTCTGAGCTGTCAGCACAGAGCCCAAGGCAGGGCTCAAACCCACAAACCACGGGATAATGACCTGAGCTGAAGTCGGATGCTTAACCGACTGAGCCACCCAGGCGCCTCAGTGAAGTCTTTCTTAATATGGAGTAACTAATGATTTTTGATACACTTCTCTGGGATGTTTGTATTTCAACAAAAAGAGGTAGATTTTAATAATAAAATGACAACCAGACAGACATTAATGAGAAGCCAGCAGGGAGATATTCTTTTAGGACTGAACCTCCAACTTTCCTCAAGTCACATTATATAAGGAAGACCTTAGGGTTGGTGCTAGAATTGGTTTCTGGTGGTTCTATGCCAATTTATCTCATCTTGATATTGGGAGTGATAATGAGTTCTATCTTTTCCAAACTTTGATATATGCTTGAGACCAATGCTTTTATTTTGTACTGCAATTACCTAAATTTGTAATATCTTATTTGTACAGGGTACTCTGTTTTTCCTCTTTAGATTTGTTAAGGTAAATAATTCTGGTGCTGTAGGAAAAACCCCCAGATCGCAGTACCTGAACACAATAAAGTTTTATTTTTCACCCATATCATAGTCCAAAAGAGTTGGGGTAGACTGGTTGTTTAGACAGTCATTCGTGTACCCAAGTTTTTTCATGATGGACCTCTGCAAAGTCAAATCATGGCTTCAAAATTGCCCTGACACCTTCTAGCCAGCAGATAAGTAGAAAAGAGAGTGAGATAGGTACTCAGATTTAAGATGCCTTAAATCAAGTGTTGGAGCACATTTTCTGTAAAGAGATAGATAATATATATTTTAGGCTCTGCTGACCACATACTGCCTCTTACAACTACAGGGTGTTAACAACCTGGGTGAAAGCAACCATAGACCACCTGTAAATGAATAGAGGTAGCTATGTACAAGAACAAAAACAAAAACAAAAATAAAACAAAACCCTTTATTTACAAAGACTTGGTGAGCCAAATCTGGCCTATGGGCTATAATTTGCTGATCCCTGCATTAAACCAAAAGAAATGTCTTCAGTTCATATTTCATTGGCAAGAACCCATCACATGTCCTGACCTGATGGAGGGTGTCAGGGGGATGTAGTTTGTTTATGTGCTTAAGAAGAAGAAACTATTTGGTTAGCATCTAGCCAGTCTCTAAAATGTCACATATCAGGGCTAGAAAGTTCATTGATTTTTTTGAAACATGAACATGCTATGATCCAGTCCATTCTTGGTCAATGTCAAGAATACTCCTCTAAAAAACATCATCTCACATGTTTTCTAAGTGGGGATAGCTTGAGATGGTTCTGAGAGTTTCACATGGGAAACTTTCCTTCTAGGCAATACGTATGCTTCCCACTAGAATGAAGTAAACCCCCTGTCCATTGGTAATAAGTGGTCATTATTGGATGGCAAGGATAAGGTTAAAGATAAGGACAGCTCTGTGTTAACTTTCAATATCAACTGGGAGCTGAAGATCTTCTGTCAACTGTCCCTCCACCCCACCCCACCCCCGTCCTTCTCTCCTTCCAAAGTCCCCAAAGACAGCGAAAATCTTGTCCTGCAAGTGCCTATTCAAAGACCTAATTATACCAGCAGCAGTTCTGTTAGTGGTAAAGTATTTATTTCTTTGTCTCTCCAAAGGCCTCCCCTTTAATCTACAGTGGAATAAAAAACAAAGTGTTCCTTCATCCATTCTGTGAATTAAGAAGAGCAAACATTTGGCTAAAAATAAATTTAGTGATGGCTTCCTATATAGGAACTACAAATAATCTCACAATCCCAGCCCTTAAACCTTCATACTCTATATTTATATGATAGATTTAGTGCAGTAATGGCTCCAAATTCTCTCCTCTCCTTGCACCTGGCTAACCTTGTGACTTGTTTTGGTCAACGGAAGTAGAGACCTGTAATGCTCCACTTTCTCTCAAAACTCTACTACTTTTATCTGCAAAAGTCTGGGCTAGCCAGGTAGAGGATGGGAGATAACATGAAGCATAGAACAGTTGTCCTAGCTGAGGCCTTCCCAGGAAAGCCAGCCTACCAGTGCCTCCAGATTCATAAAAGAGAAACGTCCTGCCAAAGAGTACTTGCCAAAAGTAATAAAGCCAGAGATTGATTGAGCAGGACTCAAAGGTATGTCTTCGGATTTCTACCACACCTTGCAAAAATAGAGGCAAGACCTGTGATCTCAGAATTTCCTGTACATATCTTCTGTATGGCCCTTATCACATTGAAATACAGTCATCTCTAGACCTGAAGGCCATATTATTAGTTGGTGAACTTGTGCACATTACTTAACACCATGGTCTTAGTTCCCTACCCCCCCCCCAATGTTGCTAATGGCATCACTCAGTTATCCAGAAAAATCACCTCTAATTTACCTTATGTGAGGTTCCCTACCTCTAATAATTTGCAAAAGCCCATTCATTTTACATCAATAATATCTCACATTAATCCCATTGGTATCAGCCAATTTAAGTTTCCGTGACCTCTCCGACGTCTAGTGCACTAACCTAAATGTTGATCTGTTTCGTGGGGACTTCTCAAATCCATTCTGCATCTGAATTCTGTAAGACTCTTTCTAAAACTCAGGTCAGTCAAGCACTGTGTGGCTTAAGACCCTCTTTTTTTGCACTGCCTCTCCATGTACAGATGCCTGAAAATGACCGCAGACACTTCCATGACTTGCCCTTTAGGGAGACCCCACATCCACATCTGCCTGAGATAGTCCCTCTAAGCCTCTTGTCCTAGCGCTCAGTCCAATTTGGCATTTGTACCACCCTTCAGACTGAACCAGCTTGGATGGTATACTACATGATCACTCTACTTTTTGTTTGTTTGTTTACTGGCCTTTATCATTGTTTGCAAGGACTGAGCTATTTCTCTGAAGAACTAAAGCATAACATTCTCCCCAATGCCTGAGCTTCTCTCTTTGTAAGATTTAAGTGAAAATGAAGTGTGTGTTTTCACATAGGAAGAGGGGCATGAGCAGTGTTACCTAGTATGCAGGAAACAATTTTAAACTTTTGCCCCTCTGAAGGAGACAAGGGGCATAACTTATTTCTTGTGTAAACTTTGTGATCATCCTGATATTTGCCACTTTGACTCCACATTGCTCCTATTGTTATTAGATGTGAGGAAGAGCCTTGTGATTCTTGGCCAGAGGGAGGGTGTTGATATGCTCACTTCTTCTGGGGTTGAAAAAGAAGGCAAATTGATAGGTGTGGTGGGAGAGGGTGATTGGTCCCAGGTCCCTCTTGGGTGGCAGGCTCTGCAAATTCACCTGAGAGATTTGTATTAGCAGGAGTTTCCCACACCTGGAGAGACAAATCTTCTGGAAAATCTGTTTTAAGTCACAGAGCATGGAGAGCATCCAAGGAGAAGAGTTCCAGAGACCTGGGTTGTTAGAACCCTGAGTATCTCTTCCCAAGTGTGCCTGTTGATATCCATGTGCTTGTAGTATTATTAACCCCTGCTAACTTCCTGAATTTCTTCCTCAATATTATGGATTAAGGAAGGCTAGTCACAGTTTATCATTACACAAGATAAAAAGGCATTCTCAGTTCCACATAACTAAGTTGTATCCATCCTGGAGTAGCATATATCTGTCTATCTCAACCATGGGGTAAAGAAACGTTAGGCAAAGGTATGACAGTCCCCAAGGACAGACTACCTTTGCAGAGGAGGTGGGCGTCCCCACCTGTAGATAAGCTGGAGACATTTAAAAATTATTACTCCCGGACATATTTGAAAAATGACCCGGAGGAGTCAGAATCATATCTGGTATTGGAGTTCACCTGGATTAGAAAATTAAGCTTGAATGTAAGAAAACTGAAACTAAGTTGCTTGGTCATTATCTGGTAAGAAATCCCTGCTTTTCCCTACTCCTGCCATCTTTTCTTTTCCTATTTACTTATTTACTAAATGAAAGGGAAGGGACTCAAGACAATCAGAAAACAGATATATGGGAAAGGAGATTTACCAAAGGAACAGATGTTTTTCTAATTTTGTAAAAGTAAAAAGTTGAAACTTGACTTTCAAAGGTAGAGATATACATCGATTACCGCCCTGTATGGGTTATGGGCACTTGGGGATTTCTTGTCCATTTAATATTTTTTGAAGTTTAATATCTCAACAGTGAAAGGAAACAGAAGCAGCTAATTCTGAACCTAAGAGTTCTTTCCTGACCTCTTGGTACCTAGGCACAATAGGGTGAGTTCAGGATTGAGTAAAGTCTTAACTCCCTGTTTCCTGTCTTTTGTTAATTTTAATCTGACACTTAAACATGCTTCAATGTGGACTTTTGTGTAGGAATGCCTTTGATGTATTTTTTCCACTCCCAAGAAATGCTAGCTAAGACAGAAAGATAAAGTTATAACCATACATAATATGTACCTTAAGAA
Source organism: Panthera uncia (assembly GCF_023721935.1). Classification (NCBI taxonomy): domain Eukaryota; kingdom Metazoa; phylum Chordata; class Mammalia; order Carnivora; family Felidae; genus Panthera; species Panthera uncia. Next base: position 33,003,693 of record NW_026057578.1, on the reverse strand, counting down.
GTGATGCGTGTTTTTTTTTTTTTTTTTTAACTTGAGAGCCAGACTATGATATTGCAATGCCCCTCTGCCCTTCTCTTAGAGGGACTCTGACTTCAGTCTTAGGAAGAGAAGGTACTCCCAGTTCTTTAAAGTGTACACATCTCCATGAGAAACCCACACTGCACAGGCAATGATGTGGCTCCTGGGCCACATGCTGTCTTTGGGAATGGAGGCTAAAACTGGAGTACTTGCATTTGGAAAAGTGAGAGCTGTCATGGTTCCAGGGAATGGTGTGGGAAGCCCTACTAAATGCACATATCTGACTGGATAGGTATGTTTGGGGGTGAGGTGGGGGAAGGGCTCCCTGAGTGGCCCAGTAACATGCTTTATTGGCTTAGTAAATGCTTCCCTTGAGGTAGCTGACCCAGTTACCTGGTCAATCATTTCAGTGGATCATCAGTTGACTATGACTAATGGGTCATTAGATTTGGAATCTTTTGCTTAATGTGGTCTGCTCAGCTGCCTTTATGGGGAAAAGCTCCTATTTCCACTTGAATGAGTGGGACCATGTCTGGGAGGGGGGGATGATACATATGTCTTAGTTAGGGAGAATGATGGAAAAGCAAATAACAGGCAAGAGTGAGTAATAGTGATTAAAAGAGTTAAGCAACACTGTTAACATTGTGCCCTTATGACCACATGTTTAATAGAGTGTGATACATACTTGTGATGCAGAAACATATAAAGTCAGGATTACTGTATGGAAAATATATTGGCTACAATATATCAGTTACATTTTAAGACACGTAAGTACATATGTGTCCATATTACATGTGTATTCATACTAGGCAACTATCTGCTTTAAAGGGCTCTATTGTATTATTCTGTTGGTGTTTTATTTAGTGGTATTATTTTAACAGATATATTCATTTCACTTTCAAATTGCCTTACAACTATTATGTTGAGTTGTTTAATAGAAAACATTCTCTATATTCTATCAACACACAGTCAGCCTATGCTATTTGGTAGTTTATGCACACATTAAATGAAAATATTTGTTATAGTGTTAAAGCATGAAGGGCATTCATAGCTTTACTGAAGATATATTGTTTGAGCAAATTTCACTAATTGCAATGCTCACCAGCTGGTAAAAAGGGGGGGGGGTGATGGTTGGAGATTGAATGGTAGGCTCTCCATCCCACCTAGAAGGAAGAGCATATGGAAGGTTCTCACGTGCAAAAAAGCTAGTGTAAAAAAGCAAAGCATATTTATGGCAACTACAAGTTCTGATAAGAGAACAGGGTACTCGGGTGACGGGGTTGGGACTGGAAGATGAAGCCCCTGACATGGGTAAGGCAGAATGAACTGATAAATCACATTATGCTAAAGGAGGTAAGGACTAATGACACTTCAGCAGAAAAGAGCTAATAATTTCAGTATTTCAGATCACACTTTGAAATAGTGTAAGGTAGTATCAGAAAAATAAGTTAAGATGTTGTTACAATAGATGAGAGAGGCAAGGACCCAGACTCCACTCCCTCCCCCCAAACATTCTAACATTTTGATCAGCCACATTATGTTTGTTTTGTTGGTAGGTTGGTTGGTTGTTTTTAGAGAAGGGGGCTTCCCCTGCTTTTCTGCATCTTTTCATTGCTCCCAATCCTTTCCCTTTCTTCACCTTCATTCCTTCACTCATGTATCCCTCCTTCTACATTTTCCTTCCTCCCTCTTTCTTTATGACCCTGTTTCCCTGCAGTTTAGCACTCTAGGAAACACCTGCTGCGTGTCTAACATACTGTGATCCCTCATGTAGAGTCAGAGTGATTCTGGGAGTTGCTCTGATTTTCAAGACATTTCTGGACAAACACTGACACATTCCTAGTCTTCTATTCTTATTTTAAAATCAGTTGTTGAAGCACCATGACATCATCCTAAGCAAGGTAAAATACAACTGCTGTTTTCTGCTTTATAATTATTACATGCCATTCCGTTTTTCCTGATCCCTCTCAGGACTGGAAACCCTTTTCTTCCATTGACAAGGCATTTACAGGTCACCTCCCAGGATGGGTTATTTCCGCAGATGGCTAATTTGGTCCATTTGTCTTGACTTGTGCTAATTTCCTCTCTAGGGGGTGAGATTTTTCTGACAATATTAATTTTTTTATAAGTAATAGTAGTGGGGAAAGATAGAGGAAGGGGCTAGAAGGGTATTCTTATGTAACTTCCAACACTCTAAATTTATCACAGTGCCCTCAGAACTCCCAACTCGTTCAGGAAGTGATTTTATCCAAGGGTTTGGATAAATTTAATCTGATTAAGACAATTTACATGAAAGTGTGAAATTATTAATAACCAACCCATCTAAGCTTGCTGCTCTTTTGTTTTTTTTAATATTTATTTATTTATTTAGAGCGAAAGAATGGGGAGGGGAGTGGCAGAGAGAGAGAGAGAGAGAGAGAGAGAGAGAGAGAGAATCCCAAGCAGTCTCCAGACTGTCAGCCTAGAGCCAATGCAGGGCTCGATCTCACAGACCACGAGATCATGACCTGAGCTGAAATCAAGAGTCAGGTGCCCAACCAACTGAGCCACCCAGGTGCCCCTTGCTGTAGTTTTCAAAGTAGGAGATTATTAAGCAGAAAGAATCTCAAATTGAATAAATTCTGGGTATCAAGTAGAAGAAGAGAACTTAAAGCAGATTAAGAATAATATGTTAGATCAATTAATAACACTGCAGCATGAACATAAAATCATTATTCACCCTATGACAAGTTGGGAATAATTCAGAGCTGATCTAAAACAATGACCTCATGATTCTGTTGCAGTGCAATGGTTGGCCATCTCATACCTATTGATGGAGTAGGGATAAAGGTGAGCTGAGAAAACTTAGAAGGCTTTTATCATATTAACCTCTTTCAAATGTGACAATAACAAAAAGAAAAATGAAACCAACTGTAAAAAGTATAATATCCAAGTAATACAAGTTCGTGGTGTAAAACTGAACATCCCAAATCCACCTAAAGCAATTTATGACAACACAACATTTAATTGTACAGTGTGTTGTAATGTGATGATGGAAGTGCTCCTCTGTACCTTCAGGACCTACATCCCATTCATTTCTCAGAGGTAATTAGTGTTAATTTCTCATGTATCTTTCCAAAACTGTTCTTAGTACACTGCATTAGTTAAGGTTCTTTTGGTTTCAGGCCACAAAAATAAACTCCAGCTGACTTAAGCCACAAAGAAGAATTTACTGGAAGGTTGCTGGGGTATTTTTGCGGAATTGAAGCAGGCTTAAATCCCTAAGTCTTTGGAAATGGTAGGTTAAGGGAAAGTTAGGAGACATCCCAGCACCATAAGTCAGACGATTGCTGTTGATGTGACTTGGCTACGAAGTTTCCCAACCTCTGGTATTTCTGTTTTAAATTTCAAATATGATTGGCAAAGCTGGATTGGGCCAGTGAGCTTCAGTGTAGCTAGATGTGTGGGGGTAGAGGGGTTAGTAGATGAGGCAAATGTCAGAGTGTAGGAAGCTGGGGAAATTTTCTGGACAGGTTAAATGGCAGCTTGCAGGACAGCAATCCCATGAAATAGTTATTGCACGTAAGTATGTTTACATTTATCCACATACAAAACACACATCCGCAGTGTACATATTTGATTCTAAGACAAGTATCTTTCACATTTTAATTATCTATGAAATCAGGGATGAATTTTATAATTGATGCTATCTTAGCATTAGTGGAAAGTTTTATATACACCATTTTGTATTTCTCTGTGGCATATAAAATAGTGAAATCTCTCCCATTTGGCATTCCAGTAACTTCTTTACGGTGGAAAAAATACTGTTTGTTCTGGAGCCAGGTGTCACTTACAGGCATATTAGAATTGCATACCTGGCATTATTTTTAGGAACCCTACACTTAAAACTGGTGCCTGAAATTACCTTCATAGAAAATTCTCTTCACCATTGCAATTAAATTAAACTTTATATAAACACTATAGAGCTTATTTTAGGAGCTAAGTACAAAGCTAGGTACTGTGGGTTAGAATAAAATGTGACTCCATTTTACTCCCAAGGTAATTACAAATTGACAACTTGATTTTGAACTTCTAGCCTTCAGAACTATGAGAGAATAAATTTCTGTTCTTCTAAGGAACCACGTTTATGGTAATTTGTTATAGAAGCCTTAGGAAACTAATATACCCTGGGAGAGGTTATACGGTGTTTTAAAAGTATAAAGCGTAATGATGTATATCAGATCTTTCTTGAGGTCTGATTTTGGGGAAGAAGGAGCATTATGAGTCTGAAGCTGTGGATTTTTAGCAATTTAATTCACCAGGTACAGCCTGAGTTTCTGTTAAGTCTATATAACTGGTGGGAAATCCCCTTCTGGCTAACAGGGCATTAAGAGGAAATGTATTTACCTGCTTACCTGAAAAAACCAAAAAATCAGACCAAATATACAAAAACAAAACAAAGGAATCAGACCAAATATACAAAAGAAAAAAAAAAAGAAAAAAACTTTTTAGGACATTAGTCCTCAGGTAAAGCAGGACGGTGATACCTGAGAGAGAAACAAGTGTGGGGCGTATGCTTTTCTCTGGAGGAGAAAGGGGCATACGCTTGAGAATCATGCACATTGGTGCATAGAGCTCTAGCACATTAATTGTCATCAAATGCCGTATGATCTGCTTCAATGTAGTTCTTCACAGTAATTCCTCAAAGTTTAGCACTTCTATCTGGGCAAACTTTTGGTGCGTACTACATATTTCTTCATGTCATTTCTACTGAAGAGAATTCATATGACCGTAATGGTAAGAACCATTCCTCTATGCATATTCTGTCTCTGTCAGTCCCTGCAGGCTGAAGAGAACTCTTAGCACCTTCAGGTCTGCCAGCCAAGAAGGGTCTGACCAGTCTAAACAGGAGGTTTAGAGGGTAATGTGGTCTTGCTATTTTGAAGAAAGTTCCTTAAGAGTGGCCTCCATGCTGAAGTCAGTGGATGAGAGCAGAAAATTTATTTTTCTTCAAGTTTATTACTAAAGACTCTCTGTCCTCTCTTCAAGGAGTTAAAAAATGTAAATAAAGAATTTAGGGGGAACATCTCTTTACTTGCTAGAAGGGGTGCTAACCAATGCATGACTGGCTTACCAAAGCCAATTACATAATTCTACCTTAAAAATAAGTGATTTAGGTCACTTTGAGAGTTATTGTTTCATGAACTGTGTTCATTTGACTTTTCTGAGCCTGAACTCAGGGAGGTACAGTATATCATAGGACTTTAGAAAACATTTAGATCTCACTGTTTAATTAGGACTGTATTATAATTCTGATGTTATGGGACTTCAGAAAACATTTAATCCTGCTTCAGGTGGCCATGAGAGAATTATGATAATAATTTGGAGTCTCAGGGGATTCTCATCTATCTCTTTTTTCTGTAGGTACATTTCATCAGATTGGTCTTTCCTCAACTCTTTGAGTTAATTGATTTTCCATCCAGTGTCTTCCATGTCCTACCAGCCTTTCTTAGTAAGTTCTTTTTCCACGATTTGTTGTTTCTACTGCTTTATATTCCTACACCAAAGATGTTAGATAAAGTCTGTAATGCTCAAGTACTGATCCATGAGAATTTTGGTTTGATTGAGTTACTCTACCATGGATCCGTGTGCAAGAAGCTTGGCATTCAAATGTTCAGAATGGGCACATAGAGAAAGACTGAAGGACACATCTTGTCTGAACCAACTGGAAGGGGAATAATGAACTTACTCGAGCTTGGTGGTTATGATTGTGCCTTCTTCTCCTCTATGCAAACTTGGTCCTGAAAGTCATTTTCAACTAGGTATGGAGACTATTTTCTAAGACCTCTTACACATACAGGTGGGGCAGTATTAACACATTATTTATATTAATAATTCAATGTTATCTCTCATAACTAATATGCTGCAAATATTGAACTGGGGAGCAGCTGTGTGCCTGCTCATATCTGAAATAAACAAAGAGCTAGTGTCTGTGGAAAGAAAGAGCTCAATTCATAACAAAATTGCATATATTTCTAATATAGGAAATATAGCTGCTTTGCAAAGTTCTCTCTAGGACAGTGGGAGATGTTATTTTACACACTCAGCATTCACTAGTTTTAACTTTCCAAACAGAACCTATTTCAAATATTTTAGAGATTTTTTTTTGTTCTGTTTTATTTTTACTTTCCTTAAATTGGATGGCCAAAGACTGCCTTCTGGAGGTCAAGCACTTGATGGACAGCTGAGCTCTGGTTTGAGCAATCAGAAGGCATCAGGCAATGGTGTAGACAGGAAGAAACAGAGGAACATCGGGTAGAAAACAGGCCAGGGGCTCTGGGCCTGGGAGTCTTGCCACATGTCAGAAGTGGAGTTCGTGGAGGCTGAAGATGAGGTGGATGAGAGCCAGAGAAAGACAAATGATGGTGGCAGGTTGTGAAGGAGACAGAGGGAGTTGGGAGAGGGGCATATGAAACATTGGAACTGTTTGGCGTGAGACAGACTTCTTCTGTTGGGGTCTGCATGCAGAAAACCTGCCAAGGCCCAGTGCTAAGCATAAGTAACCAGGTTGACTGAAGGAAAAACTATGAAGGAGGTAAGGGTTGTTTCCAACATTCTGCCATTACTTTTCAACACCCTGTAGCTCTTTTGGCAGACTGTCTCCATCCAGGTGTTCAGGCCCCCACCCTCCCTTCTCCTGAACTATAGCGTACAGGGTCACCCACATTGTAGTAATCATTGGACAACCTTCTTATTCCAAACTTTTCTTCCCAGATTTTCTGCTTCCCCTGAATCTGGTTCCCTCCTTGCTCATGCCCTTGATCCCCGCTGGAGCTAATTTGACAACTGATTGGATCCGGGGTGTCAATGGCTGATGTCGTCTCAGTGTTTCTTCCCTCCCTGGTTACATTTGGACTTCTAACACAGGAAAGAGGGAATTTGATGGAGTTGGGCAGGAATACAGCCTTTTCTTAATTCCTTCAGATAACTTACTGCTTTACCCACGAGTAAGGGTCAACCGTGAGAGTGTGAACTTAATTGTTAGAGCAGCTGTGTTTTAGGAGAAATGCAGGGAAGGATGGAAATTACTAGGGGGAGGAGTCAGTCAGAAGCTTGATGGAGACAGAAAACCTGTGGGATCTGAGTAGGGGCTAGATCAGAGTGTCTGTTGGCCAGTTTTGGGAGATAAGCACAAAATATTGGAAGGCCCTGGTGTGTGACTGAGGTAATTCCATAAAGTCGTCTTCTTCTTCTTCTTCTTCTTCTTCCCCTCCTCCCCCTCCTCCTCCCCCCTCCTCCTCCTTCTCCTTATTCTTCTTCTTCTCCTCCTCCTCCTCCTTCTTCTTCTCCTCCTCCTCCCCCTCCTTCTTCTTTTTTCTTAAACCATGGCTTGAACTAATGGCTTTCTCCAGGAGGGTTTCTCCATTCTCCCACTCTGTGTGTGTAGCCCAGCCTTCTGTTCTGATGATGTTCATTGGTTCTGTTACTGGGTCTGGGGATGGAAAAGGTTGCTTAGGTGTCAGCCAAGACACTCCTTCTGTTTGGGGGAGACGGAGCTGCCAGCCCGACTATCCGCTTCCTGCCAGCTTAAGGAGCTTATGACTCAGATTCAAGCAAAACACTGAGCTGAAGCAAAAAGAGAGGGAGGGAACCACAGCTCAGATGAAGGCTCCAGTGCCAAACTGCATCACTGAGACATTCAACTCAGGGGAACCCATAACACCAGAAGGCTGTGTGATTTTCTGTTCATGCTCTGCTTTGAAAACACACACATGTGTGCATGGACACACACGTTTCCTTTCTCTTACACTCAGACACCTTTCTCTCCAAGCTGGAGTTCTGAGGCTGTTGTACCCTCCTGTAGAAAAAGCTACTCTTGGAATCTGGAATGATTGGTAAGCCTCTCTAGGGTTCTGTGATAGCAGAAAAGTCCTCACTCGATGTTACAATTCAGCTGGAGTGTCTATTTATCCCTTCTTGCCATGTGTCACCTAGTTTCCATTCCTCATGCAAGGGGGTGTTGGAGGAAGGCTATAGACATTTCTTGGGAATAACACTGAAACCCAGACGCATGTGTTTCAAGTTCTCTGTAGTTCCGTTAGCTTCCTGGATACTGCTCTCATGGCTGAGTTGCTGCCAGTGTTGACTTGCTGGTCATTTTGGAAGGCAAATTCCACCCCTGAGGGAAGGTACTGGATGAATTAGAGACCTCCATTCTTCCTTTTCTTTTCCCCTTCCATTACTCATAGAAAGGCCCACATCCCTCCCTTTCCCCTTTCAGTTGTCTCTCTGTGAGTAAACATTAGTCATTTCCTTCTAAGTGTCTTACCTCCAGGTACCAAAGAGAAACATATAGCCTCTTTGAAGTCAGAAGTATTGAACTGTGTACTTCTGTGGTAAATATAGTCTACAGTGTGGTTTCTTCATGTATAATTGTGTATCTATGCATAATCTTCCTAATATTCAAAATGATCTGTCACTACCTTTCAAGAAACCCTAAAAACTCTCATAGTCAATTATTCAGGACCAGATGCCTTAATACTCTTTGGAAATCTTCCTGATCTAGATCTGGCTTAACTTTCTAGTTTCATCTCACCTGGCATCACTACTCCTCTTTAAATTGGCTGGACTGGTCTACTTAATCCCCCAACCCAATTTAATCACTCCTATCTTTGAAATTCCCTCTTCTAAAATCTTCCTAATCCCAACCATTCTTAAAACTCAGACCTATCTCAGCTCATTATGTTTATTGGGTGAGAAGAAGAAGGAGAAGAAGGATGTGGACAGAGGGAAAGAATAAATGTACTGACGTTTCAGGGGAGAGAAGCTCTGTTGTGATGTGTGATGCTCCTTGGAAAAGTCTGTCCTTAGCCTAAGGAATGCATTATAGACCCCCCCCCCGCTCCCTTCAACATTTTGAAAAGCTCAGAAAATTAGATTTATCAGTGTATCAAGAGCCATCAATCCCAGTCAGAAAAACATTACCGTCATTCTGGAGTAGGACCAAATTTTTCCTGCTTAGCAGTGACAGATACATGGGAAGTCAAATTGGAATCAGGAGGCAGTTTAGTGGGTGGAATTAGTTGGAAGGTCTAAATGCTGATTACAATTTAGCATAGTAGTTTTGTGTCTTCTATTCTTGAGGACCTCTCTTAAAGAGTGTTTATAGATGTGAATGGTCCTACAGACGGGTTCTCAAGGTTGTATCTCTGAATTTGTAAGGCAGACAAATGCTGTTCCCATCAGACACGTTTCTTTTTCAAACATGTGAGCACCATGCATCTGGTTACTATCCAGGCTTAGATGGGGGGCTGTTCTGCTTCTTTAAGAGGACTCGGCGTATCTCTGCTTTGATCATTACCTGTGGGCCTCACTGTTTAATTATATTCCCAGTTATAGGAAGGACCACCACCCACTTGCCCCATAGCTGATTCTCAGTGAGGCTCTAAAACTAATCAGTTTTATGTAGCACTTGTCCTCTCGCAGCCTCTCAGTGAATATTTGCTGCCTAAGTATTTGCCACTTTTGTAAGCTATTGTATATTCCTTTGTCGGGGATGGGCAGCCCCAAGCTTAATTAGTGAGCCAAAGTTATGGCTGAAATTTTCCAAAAAGCTTCAACATTTAAGTAAATTTTCTTTTTCACCTTGAAAATAGAATTAGACTAATAATTTATATTTTTTATGAAAATCACTTCAGAGTTATCTAGATAAACCATTTCTTATTTTAATAGATAAAATAACTAAGAGATTGATTGTCTTATTCAAATTCAAATAATTGGCCAGTGATGAAACAGGACAGGAATCCACATCTTCCAGACTAGGCAAATGGAAATCACTCCATTAAACCGTAGTTTAATTATGGAGTCTAATTGAGAACATAGTTACTTGATCTTTATATTTCAGTATGGTCTCCCAGGAGCCAATGGAACAAAAGCCACCAGAGTTAGGCAATTTCATTATTGCTGCCAAACATTTATGTCCAACGTTCTTTATGTTCATTATAAAAGTTAGTAATGAAATAAACATTACTATGGTTACCATGGTGTTAGACAAAAATTTCAACATATGCTGCTTGGAGGGATTGATCCAGCTACTTCAGATGTGATTTCCAAGGTAAAGATTGTGGTAAGGGTGACTCCTATGAAGGAGTCAGCTATTACAAATATTGGGCTTCCAAGTTGCAATGTCTTTTCATACATTTATTTATTCTGACCTTGGCGGAGTTTGGAAATATTGTATGATTAGACTGGTTGATATCAGAGAGGCAAAGAACAGTGGTTTTTTTTCCTTCCAGAATGATGCAGTGTGCACGATCCTACTTTTATAGAAATTTTGGGGTACATTTTCCTTTTGTGCCCAAATGTGAGTCAATCAAAGAAATATTAATTGGAAAAAAGTTGGAATAATACTAACAACACAATTTTGAGAAGAATACAGTTTGTTACACACTGAGTGATACTTGGTTGGTGTCTTTCATAAAGTTAAAAGAGTTTTGTGATGAAAGAATTTCTTAAAGTTTCACTTGAAGTAGCTGGATTACAAGGACACATTCTATGTAGTTTGAATTGTTTTCAATATTTTATTCTTTCTTCTTTTAATGTTCATTTATTTATTTTTGAGAGAGAGAGAGCATGAGCAGGGAGGGGGCAGAGGGAGAGAAAGAGAATCTCAAGCAGGTTCCATGCTATCAGCACAGAGCCCGATATGGGGCTCAATCCTGTGGACCATGAGAGATCATGACTGGACCTGAAATCAAGAGCCAGAAACTCAACCGACTGAGCCACCCAGGTGCCCCTATTCTTTCTTTTTATGGTGGACTTCTTCTCTATCAAAGAAAAAGAAAGCCATGATCTTATTCATTGTCTTGTTATTAACCCAGGGAAGTAAATTTTCAAAGCATGTTAGTAGTTTTTGCCTTGAACTGGCATTATTTCATAGAAGGTGAAAATCTTTTCATCAGCTTTGTCATTGAAGATAACACATTGGAATGGCCAAGGGTTCATAATGTCAATGTGTGCTTCAAAGAAATAGTAGAACAATGAGGATAATTTCTGTAAGCGATTAAAGATGATTAGACTACATATAGGTTGTTTTTTCCTCCCAAAGTTGAGATGTTTCAAATGAGTGTGTTTTTTTTTCTTGTGTCCTGAAGACCTGAATAATAGATTGACTAAGAGGATAAAGAAGCTCAGCTCAGTGCACTCCCGACTAACATGTAACCACAATACCACCGGGCATGAATCATATTGGCATTATAAGTATTACGTCCTGTGTGTTTTATAACAATTCTAAGAGAACATGTATTTGCGCAATATTTAGTCTGGGTGGTAAGTAGATTTAATTATATTTTGTAGGACTTTTTTTTTCCTTCTCAAAGAGTAAGAGAAAGGAGTTTGGGTTGGTATGGGTAATTGCAGCAGTGACTATAGTAATGCTCATTAGAAACAGAATAGATTTTATTATGATACAAATTTGTTTCCTATCAGTCTTTCTTTCATGGAAATCTTGTAACCTGGTAATTTAAAGACATTCAGAGGTCTACGTTCTATAATAAAAGCAGATGAAATTCAAGGTATAAGAATAATGGAATTCTCTGAATATTATAGACTATGCCAGTAAAAAAAAAAGAGAGAGGCAGAAGACTGTCAGTCCTGCAGACAAGCATGAGATCAAAGGGGAGAGATGAAAGTTCCTTTTATTCATTTAAAAAAATTTTCTGGAATATCTAGATCCTTGAGACTCAAAGTGTGGCCAACATCTGCATCTTCTAGGAACTGGTTAGAAATGAAGAATCTCAGTTTCCACAGTAGATTCATAGCTGCATTTTAACAAGATCCCCAAGTAATTCATACGCATGCTGAATTTTGAGAATTGCTGATATATAGAGCTTTTCTCCTTGTAAATGTCTACAGAGGAAAACATATGGAATTTGTCTGTTTGATGATGTGCAAAAGTGAGACATCTCTGGCCTTACTATAGGAGGAGAGACAGAGGGTCTAAAAGCGTCAGGGTGGAACGCTAGCACCAGACCAGACAGCGAAAATAGGAGTCCTTCTCTACCATTGGGGTGGCTGTTGTTCCATAAGTCACATCCTGAAGGGCTAGATGTGACTCCACACCGTGCTGAAGTTATTTATTTACTTGTTTTCTCAAGGAGCCGAGTGACGGTTGTGTTCACTGGAAGTTGTTTTCTCAGGTTAGATTTGACCATGTTGTTTCTGGAAAATATTAATTTTTTCCTTTGACAAGGTGTGCTTGCATCTTAGGTAATTAGTGAGGAAGTTAACTGCAGCACTCCATAGTCACGAACCTAAAGTGGATCCGGGGCACCTGGGAGGCTCAGTTGGTTAAGCACCTGACTCTTGGTTTCCGCTCAGGTCATGATCTCACAGTTCCTGAATTCCAGCCCTGCTTTGGGCTCTGAGCTGCCAGTGCAGAGCTTGCATGGGATTCTCTCTCTCTGACCCTCCCCACCTTTCTCTCTCTCTCTCTCTCTCTTTCTCTCTCTCTTTCTCTCTCCCTCTCATAAAATAAATACATAAACTTAAAAAAAAATAAAGCAGATTCACACATTCTACTTTCTCCCCTGGTCTTGGAAACAGAGCAAATTTCTATTCTTTAGGGATCTATAAGGGCCAGCGTCTGGGGTTTAATGGAGTTAAGTAGGCCCTGAAAGATACTAAGAAATTCTCCAACTTCTGTGGGAAATGATGAATTTACTCAGGGAGTGGGTTGAGAAACAAAGACCTGGAGTTTAAAAATAAGGGTTGATTTTTGGTGTTGAGTTGTCAAAATTCTTTTCATAGTTTGACTTTAACCCCTTACTGGATAGCTATACATGTGGTGAGCATAGCATGATGCATAGAGAAGTTGAAACTCTATATGGTATACACCTGAAAGTAATGTAACATTGCCAACTAAACTCAAAAACAAACAAACAAGAAAAAGGAATATTGAAACAAAATAAATAAAAATAAGGGTTGTAAGAATGGGATGGAGAAATTAAGGAAGAAAGATAGTCATGAGAGAGAACATTCAGAAGAGGTTGTCTCTGTGGTTCTCAACTTTTTGCTGCACATTAGAACCAACTGGGAAGATTTTAAAATTTCTACTTCTTTGGCTGCACCTAGATCAGTAACATTAGAATCTCTGGTGGGACCTAAGTATCAATTGCCTTGTTTTGTCTTTTTTTTTTTTTTTTTTTTTTTTTTTTTTTTTTTTTAAGATCTCACTCATTCCATTTTGTGACTAAGATTAAGAACCACTGAAGGTCTAAGTCTGTAAAGTTTCCTCCCTTTATGTGGTAAATATGTTCTATGTGGGAAGGTTAGTAGGCAGGAAGTGTTCCAACTTTTTGATCATTTGAGGAAAGCTAAGGCTGAATGAGACATGAGGCTTCCTTTGGGGACCACTAGGCAGAATATTCCCAGGCACCAGAGACAGTGTGATTAACTTCCTCTTGGTAATGTTTTCTGCTTGCTCTTCTCAACCCCTGTAATCTAGCAAGAAATGGTGCTGGCTGAGTATGGTAGCCAGCCTCTAAGATGGTTCCTAATAGTCATGCTCTAATGAACTCCTTTTCCACATTGAATCACTCAGGGCTGACCTGTGTAATCAATAGAATATGATTGAAGCAATGATCTGTGATACACAACGCTAGGCCATAGAAAGTATTACAACTTTTGCTTCAGTATCTTGGATCTGTAGCTTTACCAGAAGCCAGCTGCCATGCTGTGAAGCCACTAACAAAGTCTCATGGAGATGAATCAGCTTGCCAGCTATTTGAGCGAGTCGCCTTAGGAGTGATTATCCAAGTCAACTAAGTCTTCAGATAACTTCAGCCCCAGGTGACATTTGACAGCAACTTCACTGGAGACTCTGACCCAGTTTAGGTGCTCCCAGAATTCTATTCTACAGAATCCATGAGAGAGAATTAGTGATTACTGCTTTTTTAGGCTACTACATTTTGGAATGATTTGTTATATATTTGGAATGATTTGTTTGCTCATCCAAACTCTGGTTACTCAGAGTTTGGGCATATTTATAGAAGACTTTGAGAGCATGGCGACAGAGCTGAATATTTTAGCAACAAGTTGCATACCATTCTGTCTTAAATTATACTAACTACTTTGAAAGGCAGATACTGAAATTTGCGGCAAACTAGTGATATCATTAAAATCTTAGCTTTTCATTAGGTCTTAACATGTAGCTAGACAGTATTTGATATACAGATTAGCACTGTCGAATATAACTTTCTGAAGTTATGGAAATGTTCTATATCTGCATTGTACAGTGTGGTAGCCACTAGCTACAGTTGCCTATTGAACACTTGAAACTTGGCTGGTGTAACTGAGCTGAATTTCTAATGTATTTAATTTTGAATTGTTGCTAGAATGTTGACAGAATAGTTTATATAATTTCTGGGAAGAATATGGAGATGACAAAAATATTCTGTGTTGGTTTGTAAGTTGTGAATTGAGAATAAGTGGAAAACCCAGTGATGGATACAGTTTACCTATGGTATACCAGTTAAAATGCTTTTTCCCCCCTTTTAACCCCTAAATACATGTCTCTTGGAGTGAGTGCTGACAAAGAAGCAGGTCATAAAGGATACCTGTTGTATCCAAGATGTAATTGATTTCAGGCTCTCTAATGATAAAGGGGGCTATATTGGAATTTGAGAGGCATTTTGGGATGTTTTCAAACACAGTTGTCTGCATGGTAAACTGCTGAGTTGTTTTCCATAAAGGTACTGGTCCTGCCAGCTGCCATCTTACTCCGTTTGCTCCATGTTGTTGGACGGCTCCATACTACACTATTTATAGTGTCTATTATCTGGGAACGTTGTTGTTCATTTGCGATGATGGGATGATGATGGGTATGATGATGATAATGACTATTAAATATCCATTACTATGGGGCACCTGAGGGGCTAAGTTGGTTAAGTGTCTGACTCTTGATCTCACCTCAGATCTTGATCTCTGGGTCATGAGTTCAAGCCCTGTGTTGGACTCTGTGCTGGGCATGAAGCCTACTTAAAAAAATAAATATCAATTACTGGTTAGGAGGAAACTAACTTATTATGTTTACCTAGTCTCTTGTACTTTTTTTTTTATTTAATCAGAGAAAACACTCAAAATCAGGGGACCAGAAATAAATAAATAGAAATTCCTAGCACCTTTTTTTTTGCCCTCTGCCTTATCCAAAATTTCCAAACATGTTTTATGTGAAAAATTGTGGGTAGGCTAAATTGTGCAACCTGAATTTTATTTAAAAATACACATGAACTAGTCCCATTTTATGATCATTTAGTCATAGCTTAATAGAAAAATGGCAACTTCTTATTATAGTAATCAGTGATAGATGACATGTTCTTTAATCAACTAAGGATATTTTTTGTCATATAGGTGCCTATGAATGATATTTTTTAATTTATCTGCTTTCTTATTTTGGGTATCTGTTTATACCAATTGCCACACTTTTTTTTTGCTTGTTTATTATTACAAAAATAAAATGATTTTGTTTTTGGAAATGTAAATCAGGCACATAATTAAAAGAAGGAAAAAAATCACCCCAAATCTGACCACCTATACACTCTATATTTATATACACACATCTTTATAAAAATGAGTTCATATCATGCATACTGCTTTGAAATTATTTTTCATTTTACCATAAAACACCCCTAAATATCATATTTTTATGCTGTTGGATGTCCTATAGTTATTTTACAGAACACTGAAATGAATAATTATTTATCATTATAAATGATTTATAATTTTTATAGAATGTTTGATATACGTTTGTGTATATTTGCATTCTACTTCTAATCCACGAATTCCAGAAGCATGTCTACTACAAATCATGAGGCAAAGTGAGGAAAACAATAGATGTCAAAGTCAGATACACACAGATGTTCCATTTAAATCTCTGTCAACCTGCTGCTATGTCTGGGGAAAGTCAGTCTTTTCCAGAGCGCTGAGGAGAGTACATGATTTTGTTTGGGAAAGTGGGGAAAACACTTGAAACATGAAGTCACTGAAACATTTGTTATTTCATGGTCTTGAAGTCAATCTGAATGACTGCTCCAGTTGCAAAGATGCAAAGATGCATTTTTCAATGTTGTGGGGATGGAAGGGTTAAATTTGCCTGTCTCACTTCCCCAATTTCCCTCCTGGTGTTTCATGAGGTTTCCTCCAAAACAAACTGATTGCATTACAATATTGCTTCTGGGGGAAATCAAAACACCTACTTTTGAAAGGACATTTGGCATAGGAGTAAGATCAAATTTGGTGTTTCTCAGAAATGCATTGACGAGTAACAGAAAACTCAAGTCTTATTTCCTATCAATCTTCACTAAGGAAAAGGTTTTCCTAACTGAGAGGAATAGACTTATAATTGTGATATTGAGTGAGTAACTGAGTGAATTTGAGACCTAAGGACTTGATTGATTATTTCTTAGTTCTTCACTTAGTATCATTCATGCAGTGGGTGTATTATGCTTGGGGCACTATTTTAGGCACTGTGGATACAATACTGAGGAAAGGCAGACATGGTCTTAAGCATTTATGGGCAAGGGGTAGACAGAGAACTGTATGTAAAGTGAACAATAAATGAATGGGATAACTTCATAATGTTCTATGAAGAAAAGGAAACCAAAGGATGCCATAGTTCATGTATTTTTCATTCATTTATTAATCAGTTCATTCATTTAATAAATATTAGTTGCTAGTGTAAGATAGCTACACTCTAATTTTTAAGAAATATATAGGAACAAAATTGCTGGTAGAAGTCTGAACTAGGAACATTATATCTTGGTCTTAAAAATGGTAGTAAACTTATAAAGTTATTATGGAAATCATTGCCTTTTCTTTTTTAGCTTAATACAATATTCTAGAATGCATCACCATGTCTGTAGTTTATCTCCCAAAGGAAATACTATATAGATAATCTCTAGTAGCTAGGATACATTCACTAAAGATAAATCATGCTAAATTCACACAATTTCTCATTTTGTTAGGATCTCTAGAAAACAGAAAATTCCATGGATAAAATACATTTTAATTATTTCAGTTACATCACTACGTGTGACAATGCCTTTTGCAAGAACATCATGATTAAGAAGTACTTTGAATGACAAAGTTATTGACATTTAGTGCCTTGTGCCTGCTATGTATTGGCAAATAGTTTTCTAATGGAATCTGACTAGGCTATACTCTTAGTCCTGTTGGCTCTGTCTTTATATAGATAATTCTGACAGAATTTAGATGTGGAGATGCATAGGTGGGATGTATAGCTGAAACTATAAGTGATACACCCAAGCATAAAAGTGATGTCAACTGACAGAGACACACTGGTCCAAAATCAATGAAATGAAACTAAGCAGAAACCAATTTCAAGTTCTGTTTAGGTTCAGAAAGTCAGCTGCATGAGAGTGAGCTGGCTTGGCTACAGTACAGATGGCAAAGTTGTGGGACTTCCATTTGATGACAACCATAAAATAAGCCAAGAGTGTGATGTGGCTGTTAGAAAAATAGGCTAGCAGGATCATCAGTTGCATTCATGAAATATTGGGTCTAGCACAACAGAGACAATAAAAAATAACAATTTCACCAAATTCTGTTCAAGTGAGATGACTTATAGAATAAAGTGTCAAACTTCTTGCGTTATATTTTAAGACAGTTGGAGTATGTTCAAAGGAAGGTACACAGAATTCAGAAAATCATATCTTTTGAGGCAAGTCTGAAAGAATGGGGCATTGTTTTCCCACAGGAGAAAAGACCAAGAAGATATTTGCAGAATGTTTTTGTCTACATGGCAAACTTCCCTGTTGGAGAAACAAACATTTGTTTTATGCCGACCTAGAAGGTTAATCTAGAATAATAGTTTGAAGTTAGAGGGATGACAATTTTGGTCTGATATGAGAAACAGACTAGAGTTATCCTAAACAAGGCTAACAGGTGAAGGGTGTCCCCTTTACTAGAGTCATTTAAGCCCATAGTTTCATCCCAGAGTGGAGATTTTGGATCAGGTGGCATACCAATTATCTATCATCACATTAACAAATTACCCCAAAGCACAAAGGCAGAACAACAATTTTATTTTCTTCATCCTTTAGTGTGTCAGGAACTCAGAAGGGCTTGCTTGGCTGAGCAATTCTCACTTGGGGTTTCTCATACAGTTGCATTAATACCAATTGCAACCATATGAAGTTATGTACCAATTGCAACCTTAGGAAGGCTTTACTAGTTGGATGTCCAAGGTGGCTTATTCACCTGGCTGACAGGTTTTGCTGGTAATTGGTTGGGAGCTCAGTTGGGGCTGCCTACTAGAGCGTGTATTTGTAGCTTCTTTATGTCTTTATGTGTTTTAGACTTCACAGCATGGTTGCATCATAATAGTTGGGCCTCTTACATGGTGATATAAATCCCACGTGCCGTAGTATTCAAGGTAGAAGTTGTATTGTTGTAGAAGTCAGGAAACATTACTTTCCCTACATTAGAGTATTTGCAAGGGAGTGAGAATCCTATGTAGATGCATGGAAGGGAGATACAAATCCCGTTTTTGATGGAAAAAATGTACAAAATTTGTGGATATTTAAAAACACCACAGGTGAGTTCTTAAGTAACCTCCAATTTGAAGCCTTTGATTTTATGAAACTTATTGCTGTACAGTAAGATTTTAAGAGAAATAGGGGATTTTGGTATCTTCTTACAAAAATTTGGTGTCGAAAGCTGGGCTGTCTTGAAATTATTCATTGGTATTATCAAAGAAAGAATTTTTAGTTTGATTTCATACACACACACAGAATAGATATTATGAGAAACACACAATTAAAATTATAAATTCACCCAAATAATTTATTGGATATTATAAATATAAATATGAAAATAAAAATCTAAAACAATGTGATAAAACAGGAGAGTTTGGCTAACTTAGTCCATTAGAGAGATCATGGTAAGACAGGCATGCCATTAACAAGCTTACAGAATTTGAGGTTTCTACACTTGTCTTGCTGGGTTGAAACAGCTATGAAAATAAAAATTTGAATTTAAACACTGTGTTTGGTGACAGATAAACTTAGAGTATTGTGCCATATAGGCAGATAGAGTTATTTTCATCAGGATGGAGGGGCCCTTACAGAATCTCAGTTCAAATAATCACTGAAGACTCTCTCTCTCTCTCTCTCTCTCTCTCTCTCTCTCTCTGCATGTGTGTGTGTGTGTGTGTGTGTGTGTGTGTGTGTGTATGCTGGTTCCTATCAATTATCTTCTTGATATCTCCTCAGATCCTGTACCAGGGGCTAACTGTTGCTTTCATTTGCCCACAGAAATATGCTATGCCTTTGGATTCTCCTGATATCTAAGCCAGAACATACCCTTACTCTATTTCTGCCACAACAACTAGATTTTTAGCATTCTGTCTACTTTCTAATGGTATCTGACCCCTGCCGTGAACCTGGCTTTGTCTTGGTGTCCTTATTAAACATTGACAAATCTACCCATGTTCATCACATTGCTGAGATCCACCTATTCCCCTTCTGAGATTTTAGCAAAGGGATTTGCTTCTCATAATTTTTGGAGTTTTGTTTCTTTTCATTCGAGGAACAACATCTATGCTTTCACGGAATAGCCTCTAAACAACTATAAATATTGATAGAGCTAATCATAATATTTTATCGAAGTTTCTCCTGATTTTTTTCTATTCTTATGATGAAAGAAAATAGAAATAGAAATTGAAAACTTGCCTTTCCTAACCTTAATTTCCTTGGCTCAAACTTTCATTATCTTTTTTTCACATTGATTAGTGTCTGTTTGTTTGTTTTTGGAAATATTTGCAAAAGCTTTAGCTGTTGCTTTACTGTCATAAAATTAAGTAAAGATCTATTTTGTACTGCACAAAGAGGATTCAGACAGTATTTTCAAAAAAGATGTCATTTGAAAAATGTTCAGTCTTGATCTCAAGGTCGTGAGTTCAAGCCCTGTTTTGGGCTCCATGCTGGGCATGAAGCCTACTTAAAAAAATATTCTGCTACTCTGTCTAGCAAATACTTTGTATTTTTTACTTTAATTTTATTTCAAATCTAATTTTCATTCACCAGACCAAAATAGGAGACCTCTGTGTGAAAAGAACCACCCATTAAAAAACAGAAACAAAACCAAATTCTTTTTCATCGCAAGATACCAGCTCAAACAGAAGCCTCTTGATATCCAAAATGCTGTGAAGAGTCATGAAAGCCAAAATAGCAGACCTCACAGGCCCTATGGATGGGAATTCATAAATAGTAATTTGGATAAATAAAATGCTGGGTTCCAAGTATGGTAATGAGACTCTTGCCTTATTCTTTAACTTTTTTTCCTTTAAAGAATAAAAACAAACTCATTTACAACAAAGGTACAAAACAATCCCTGCAAGAAGTGCAAATCTACTCCTTCACCAACACACTTCCCAGGGGAGTGTTCCCATCCCAGGCTGATTTTAAACATTTTCAAGTCTTTCATGTATGGCCCAGTTTGAGGTAACCCAATTGTGTCAGATGTATCAGCCCATCCAGGTATAAGCTCAGCATTCAGACCAACATTTGGCCAATGTCTGTAAAGTCTGGTCAAATACATTATTTATTTTTTTGGAAGCTGAGGCAGAGATGAAATATGGTTTGAGATCTTGTGCCAAAGTTTTCCTTGAAAAATAGGAGAACTTTCTCCTGTAAAATGTCCAGCAATGGAGTTAGAAAGTAAAATAAGGCAGCCTGTTCTTCAGGGATCTATGTACTATTATTATGGTGTCAGTGATACATATGCTGTGTTATTCTTGATCCATTACTGGCAGTTATGACCATTCTATCACCCTAGCCAAAAGAATGTCAAAAAGGTGGATGCAGAACAGGTTCTCATGAGGTCATTATTGCTCAAGAAGTGGAGGTGCTTGACTGGACTCAAGAATTGCTACCTGAAGGCTATTTGGTTACTTTGGACAAGGGAACAGTTTGCCATTCCATTGCCCCAGGGCAGCCCAGAACCCAGAACCCAAATGGTGGGGTGGTTCATGGCAAGAGGTAATTGAAAAAATGGGAACAACTGTTGAACCTTCTCTAACTAGAAACAGTATGTGAGCATGTGATAATGTAAATACAATTTCGGGAGTGTTCAGATGAATTGAAACAACAAAAACATAACTTACATACTTTACAAGAGATGAACAGAAAGTCTAGTCATGTTCACCAATGGAAAAAGAGAAGATCTTTATTTATGAACAGTGGCAAATAAGGTCATGGCCAATTAAAAAAAAAGTTCTGAAAAAGGATGTATTTTCTTTGCAAAAGTTAGCATATGGATAAAACACATATAATAAGAAAGAAAAGAACAATAAAAGTAAAAAAAAAACCATGAGTGTAGATGAAGTAAGAATTGATTTTTTATATATATGTAAGTTTTTACCTACATACTCTAAATATAGAGTACTTAGAAACATGTAGATGTCACGTTGTACCATAGTTTATGCATAATCTTCAGACATATTTTTCATGTCACATTTTTATGAATACATAATTTCCATTGGTTATATGGTGTTCCATGATAAGGATGAGAAGAACCTACTGTTAAATACTTAGGGCTTTCTATCATTAAAAATTTTTAATGAACACTACTGTAGTAAATAAGCTTGTAGATTAAGTTTTATGTAACTACATGATTTTTTTCTTAAGAAAAATTCCTCCGAGTGTAAAACCTTCAGGGACTCTCTACCACTAATAGGATAAAGATAGGTTTTCTTACTCTGGCTCATATTTTCCTTACCCTCTCAGCTCCAACCACACTGGGCATGTGATTAGTGTGCTCTTGAAGTATTCCAGCTTTCTGGCATCTTTGTACCTGGCAAGAGTGCACTCCCTGGGCCCCTCTGTGGTTGGTTGAGGCCATGTGACTAGTTATGACCTTTTAGCCTTTTCTTCTTCCCATGGTGATTGGTAACTAACATTCTAGATAGTGGCTTTTTTATTAGACTGTGTTCCCTGGTGAGATGAACAAGAAGCAGAGATGATTGGAGCAAAATCAATTCACATTGGTTATAAAATGTGAGTGAGAAATAAATCTTTGTTGGTTAAAATCACTGAGGCTTTGGGGTTATTTGTTACTGTCGCATAGCAGAGCTTATGCTAACTGATATACTGGCCTTTATATTCTGCACTCCCTTTCCTTCTTCATGTTATTTGCACATATGATTACATTTTCCAGGTGCTTCTTTTCTTTACCTACTAAGCATTTACTTACTCAATGCTTTATAGATAGGTGAATCTTAGGAAATTTTGTTAGAATTCTGGGACTGCTCAGTTTACCCTTCTAGGCACCTCTAACTCCATATAAATCTTTTTCAGTGTTTGCCACAATTGCAATTTTACATTGTTTACTTTTTTGAAGTTTTTTTTTCTTAATGTGTATTTATTTTTGAGAGCGAAAGAGCAAGAGATACAGAGCACAAGTAGGGGAGGGTCAGAGACAGAGGGAGACACAGAATCTGAAGCAGGCTTCAGGCTCTGAGCTGTCAGCACAGAGCCCAATGTAAGGCTCGAATTCAAGACATCATGACCTGAGCTGAAGTTGGACACTGAATCAACTGAGGCACCCAGGAGCCCCTGGTTACTTTTTTAGTATGCCTGATTTTTGGTAATGTCTATCTTGTCTTGTTGATCATAACCACTGTGAGAGGTAGATATTTTCAGTGTGCTGGGCATATAATAGATACTTGGTAAAATATTTGTTTAATGAATGAATGAAATGCTAAGACACATTCCTAAAATTTATCATTGTCAGGCCAAATTGATCTCCTGCAGATTTTATACCACACTACACAAAAGTGAACGTCCTCTGTCATACGTAGCTTCCGAATTTTAGAGGCAATAAGATCTCATTGCTCATTGTTTTAATTTTAATTTCTTCTCTAAGGGTAAAATACTTCCATTGACTCCTAGCCATTTATATTTCTAGTCACCTATTCATATTCTCTGTTCAGTGTGAGTTGGGTTTCTATCACTTATAATTGAAAGGGTACTGAATAATGCAAATAATGAGTAAATTCAGCTTTGTTCTGCTACACAGACATTGAATGCTCTCTTTTACTCTGGATCTCTGAGCCACTCTTCTTTCTCCAAAACATTCTAGAAGTGCCAAGTTCACTGAACCTGAGGATATTAAAGTTCTTCAGAAGCTAGTAATAAGGTAATATTTTGATTCCTACTCCACTAATTTTCCTTCCATAGAGTGTCCTTGGGAATCTGTCAAGGAGATTCATATGACCAACAGACCAGTGTTTGGACATTCTAGAATTTATGGCTATGAAACAATTACCAGGCCACCTAATTTTTTAGAATTCTGACACAACATATCTTATCTAGCTATGGATCTCACATGTGAAACTTTAAATTAAACTCAGTCATGTATACACAACCCAAACCCGTAGCCAAGTCCTTGCTACAATACTGATGGCACGGTATTCCCAAAATTAATTTTAACCTAATTGTTTTCTTTTCTCTGGATGCAAAATGTGAATAAAAATTCATTCAAAACAAACAAATTTCTCCATGCTCAGTAGTTCTCACTTCTTGGCAAATTGCACCCTTCCCTTCTATAAGGGTGCTCTCTACATAATTTACCAAAAGATGAGTTTCTTATTAAACTTTTACATCTTCAGCCTTGTAATGTAAATCCTATTCTTCTGGATTTGTAGCAAAAGTTAATTTCCTATGGATTCTATTTCCTAGTGAAAACGTGAATTGTTTTTCCTTTGGTCACAAAATGTATACATATGCCTCCCTGATTTGATCCTAACATCTGCCTGAAAATCCCAGTGGAACAAGGTTTGCAATGCTGACCTTCACTGTAGTCTTGCTCGCCAGAAAAAAAGGAAACTTTTTCTTTTGTATTTCTTTTATTTGACATTTGTGCTCTTTTTCCTCTAGAATTTAGTTTTGTTCAATTGATTGCTCTGTTTCAGTAAAGTAAAGTGCATTTCCAGATTCATACTGCACAGTCTGTTATAGCGATATGTTGAAGGAATTATTAATAAATATCTCCTGTTTATTGTGCATTGTTTCAGAAAGCAGATACCTGTGGAGAGGAATGACACCAGTGTCCATCAGATTCATTTAGTGGTCTTGGTGTATGAGTGAATTTGCTGCCATGTCACAATCGCCATATCCCTTGCTTCATGTTGGGCTAGTCCACAATATATTACTGTTCTTTGTACCACACACATGTGCCACAGATGGTCACTTTCAATTTCAGAGCTCAAATGTAATAAATTCAGCACATTAATATTTGGCTAAGATTAAGTGCTGGGAGGCTACCACGGAAAACCCATCAGTCAAGTTCATCTCTAACCAGGAAGTTGTGATTCCATTGCTACAAAATAAACCTTTGTTATGCCTTCTTCTTGGCCTCACCACCGTTTCTCTTTCTTTGTGAGTAAGATGTAAATCTAATCCACACGCTAACATTTGCTTACAAGCTGTGCAAAAGAACTCAAGATTTTGAATTTTGGTTAAAACAGACCTTTGGGGAGAAATTATATTACCTGGTATACATTAGGGCAGGTCCTGGGTTTCTTTTTGCCCTCTGTTTGGACTCTGCATTTGTTTTACTTATTTTATTTTATTTTTTATTGAGTTCAGTGGAAGGCAATCAACTCATCATCAGCAATTCTAGTAGAATCACTGTGTTGATGGCATAGTGTGAGAGGCTTGGTGGGAAATCTGATTTCTGTCCTCAGGCCAAGTATAAAGACATCTTCAGGTGGAAAGGTGATAAGAAATACCAGATAAAGTTGGACAAAACTCCCATAGAGACTCCCATCCATCCTTTTCTTGCAATCCATCTATTTTTTTCTTCATTTCTCTCCATTTACAACTTATATTCCAAAGGTTAGAATTTCATAACATCCTTGCCATCCTTACCTACTTACTCTCCTTTTATCCGTAATTACCTGGTACTACACTAATCCTTATTGAGCCCATGTAATTTACCTTCTCTGTGCTTGCACTTGGACAGATAAACACTGCACTCATGTTTTATTTCATGAGTTGCACATTCCTGGTGATGAGTCTCACTAATTCTTCCATATGCTCAGCCATGTTGTTACAGTTTGTAGTCAGCTCACTCTTACTCTGCATGATGACTGTTTCACACCGTCCTCACTCTTCTCCATTGTCCAACCAATCCTCCCCTTCCTTCTCAGAAGACGTCACCTCCTGTTTAGGTGCTATCTTTCCTCCCAGAGTTTGTATCCTGTCTTTCCCAGCCATCTAGTTAACTTCAGCTATTTAACCCTTTTCCCCATGAGTATTTAGTCACTCACTCTTGGATCCTTTCCATTGTCCTTCAAACAGACATGTTGGTTTATAGACTCTCTGTCCTATTCCATTGATCTATTTGTTTATTTTTGCACTGATACCACATTATTTCAGTTTCAGTATCTTTATAGGGAAGTCTTTAAAGAAGTCTTTGGGACAGGTGGGGGTTGTGGGCAAGTTCTCTAGCATGATTCTTCTTTAAGATTTCCTTGGATTTTTTGAATTTTCTTATCAGTTTTGGAATAAGCATGCCAAGCCATATATATATATATATATATACACACCCACACACCACATTCACATACATGAATACACTATCTGTTAGGATTTTGATTGTAATTGCTTTGAATCCATAGATCAGCTTGGAGATGATTGGTACCTTTACAATATTGAATCTTCCAAACCATGAGCATAATATTATCTCCATTATTATGTACATCTTCTTTAAAGTCTATGAATGAAAAATTTTTAAGTCTATGAATGAAAATTTTTTATCATTTTTCCTTTAGAAATTTTGCATTTCTTTTTTCTTTTTTATTATCTTTGAGAAAAAGAGAGCGAGCGTACCGGCGCTTGAGCGGGGGAAGGACAGAGAGAAGAGGACAAGCATAGAGAGAGGGAACAGAATCCAAAGCAGGATAAGGGAGTCCAAAGCAGGCTTAGAGAATCCAAATCAGGCTCTGTGCTGTCAGTACAGGGTTCGAACATGTGGGCCGAAGTCACACACTCAACCAACTGAGCCACCCAAGCACCCCTAGAAATTTTGCATATCTTATGTTAGATTTATGTTTTAGGGGTGCCCGCGTGGCTCAGTGGGTTAAGTGTCCAACTCTTGATTTTGGCTCAAGTCAGGATCTCACGGTTCCCGAGTTCAAGGCCCATTTCATGCCTGCTGGGATTCTCTCTCTCTCTCTCTCCCTCTCTCTCTGCCCCTTCCCTCCCCCAAAAAATAAATAAATAAATAAGTAAAACTTAAAAAAAAGATTTATGTTTTAGTATCTTTAATTGAAAGCAGTATCTTTTAACTTCTTTTCCAGTTTGTTGCTTGTAAACAGAATATAATTTGACTTTGTATATTAATTCGCATCCAGCAATATTCCTAAATTCTCTCACTTATTTGAACAGTACGTTGGTAGAGTTTTTGGATTTTCTACGTATAATCATATTATCTGTTAATAATAGCACTTATTATATTGTTGTTTTTTTATATCTTTGTTTCTTTTTACTTTTCTTTCTTCCTTTCTTTCTTCCTTCCCTTCTTTCTTGAACGTGGGAAAAGGAACTAGTAATTTTGAGAACGGGAGAAGGAGCCTAACAATTTTGTATTCATATATTTTTTCACTTATAAAGGGCCTTCAAAACTGAATAAATTTAAGAATACACAAACTCTTGTTACCTCTGAATTTAGTGATTATTATGGATGAATAACCACAGTTTTGATGTTTTCATTTTTTGATGATTAGGGAAATAATAATAGCTATAGATGAAACAAATACTACAAAATGTCAACAACTGATGATTTTCTTGGTGGGCATTAGGGCTATTGTACTATTTTTTCATCTTATTTATGTTTGACATTTTCACAATAAAACTTAAAAATACATAAATCAATTAGTTGTTCTATTAAAAGACAAAGATTGACAGATTGGAAAAAAAATCCATGTGATATTTATGAAAGATTCACCTAAAGCAAATATGTGTAAAGGTTGAAATAAAAGGATAGGGAAAAAGATTAATCATGGAAATACAAAAGAAAATGATAATAGTTATAGAAGTATCGCATTTAATAGACTTCAGTATGAAGAGGGCCAACTCAGAAGAAGGTTAAATAATTCTAAATGTATAAGGCAGAATTAATTTTAAAGATTATTTAATCTTTTCCTTTAGGTACCATTTTGAGAGGAAGGAATTGGTGTATTAGATAGTTATCAAGGTAGTATTTGGAGTCTACTGTTTCATTTTATATCATTATTATTAGCATCATATGCTTAGGAATTTTTACATCTTCAAGTGTTTGTGTTGCAGACAGGGTTATTTTTGATGATCAAATTAGCTTAAATTTGACCTCTTTAAATGTTTGATCCTTTAACATATAATGACGTGTGTTGCTTGGGTGTTCAAATCAGTTTTCACTTTTTCTCCTTGGTATTTTTCCAGCTTAGAATTGTTTTGTTCCCCCTTCTTTTGTGACTACATTTTAATTGATTTTTTTTTCTAGGAATCTCAGCAAATCTGAGTTCTATTGTGGGTTACTCATATACGCACAGTTACTCAGTGCCCAAGTAACTGACCTCAACTACTTGGACTCTAGCTGCCCAGAGGTCAAACTGACATAGCATGGCCCAAGGTTTCAGGCATACAAAAAACACTCTTATCCAGCAGGATATTCTAAAGGTTCAGAGATTATCTCCCAGGATCCAGTCAAGAGCTGGTCCTGAAGACTAGCCTTTCTTTGGAATGTGTGGATTTGAGCAACCCAGTCCTGCTGAGTTAACCCTTTCTTGCACACAGGCTGTGGAAAATAAATAAAAGTTTAGCAAGTTATTTTCACAGGAGTATTAACCCACAATTGGTCATTAATCTACTTCTAAAATTCACCCCTCTCTAAACTATGCCTATAAAGGAAAATGTTACTTCTCAGCTTCCCTTATTAAGAATCTCCTCCTCTAGGATGTATCTTCTCTTTTGCCTGCTTGTCTCACACATGTTAGAAAAATGATTGTTAACAGCCTGTGGATACAAATATTAAAATTATTATTATGAATAATAAAAACCAATGTTAGTGTTCTTGACCTCATCAATTGAGGATCTGCCTCCACCTCACCCCCACACCAATTTCTATCAGAATCTGTTTCTGCTGAGTCTAGGAGCAGAAATGCCTTTGAATTGTTGGAGGGGGCTATGCCCCAGGGAGATATGAATTATCTTTAGTTCCACACAGACATGGGGAGAATGTTTGCTCTATACGTCACATGTAATCCAACTGAGCACCAAAGCATCTTTACTTGGTGCCCTAATCTCTGACAGTCCTTGGTGCAATGCGGCTCTCTTATTCTGCCCACAACCCATCTCCACAAGGTTCAGATTAACATCCATGGAGCAGAGTCAGCACAGCCATCCCAGCAACCTCTCCTCCCTACAGATTATTTCACCTCATGCAGCTGCTGGCTGGCAGCTCTTCCTTTTTCTGATCATCTGATATGTGGGCAGAGGTAACAGTTGACATTGGAAGGTTGGTCCCAGCGATATCAAACTAGTGTCAATTTCTGAAAATTCTTGGGAATCTCATTCTCCTCTTGCACAATAGAGAAATTGGCCAAACATGGCTGGTGCACTTTGAAGCAGTGGTTCCCAGACTTAATGCTTAAAAAAAAATCAGTTAATGTAAATTTTGGAAGAATCTAATAGAATTTCCATATATTTTTTACTTTTCCAAGGAAGAATATTACAAAGTACAGCTATCATCTGCTATTCCTTCATTTATTCCTGCTTGTTGAATACAAGTATCTGTACAAAAGAGTAGGCAGAGCATACTCCAGGAATAAACAAATATATTTAAATGAAATAAATTCAAAATCTTTAAAAATTTATTTCATTTTGTCTCAGAGTGCTGAAAAATCTGCTGTGGCCCAGCCCTGTGTGGAAACCAGCACATGACTGCCTTCTTACAAATTGTTTTGGTCACTCTTATCTTCCAAGGGCCTAACTCAAAGCCTGGCCCATAGTAGGTATTCAATTATTGGACAAAATAAATGGATGAATGCCTCAAAAAATTAAAAATAGATCTACCCTATGACCCAGCAGTTGCACTTCTAGGTATTTACTCAAAGGATACAGGAGTGTTATCTTGAAGGGGCACATGTACCCCAATGTTTAGAGCAGCACTACCAACAATAGCCGAAGTATGGAAAGAGCTCAAATGTCCATCGACTGATGAATGGATAAAGAAGATGTGGTATAAATATACAATAGAATATTACTTGGTGGTCAAAAAAAATGAAATCTTGACATTTGCAATAACGTGGATGGAACTAGAGTATATTATACTAAGTGATATTAGAGAAAGACAAATATATGATTTCACTCATGTGGAATTTAAGAAACACAACAGGTGAACATAGGGGAAGAGAAAGAAAAATAAGGTAAAAACAGAGAGGAAAGCAAACTATGAGACTCTTAAATACAGAGGACAAACTGGGGGTTGCTTGAGAGGAAGTGGGGGGGGTGGCCTAAATAGGTAATGGGCATTAAGGAGGGCACTTGTTGGGATAAGCACTGGGTGTTACATGTAAGTGAGGAGTCACTGGGTTCTACTCCTGAAACCAATATTACACTGTACGTTAACTAACTTGAATTCAAATAAATAAGTTTAAAATAAATAAATAAATGGGTGAATGAAGCAATGCATGGGTAAAAGGCTAAGCAATGGATTACTGCTATTTTACCCATTATTTTTATTTTAATTTATTATAAAAAAATTAATTCAATGTACTTAATATACAGTGTTATATTAATTTCAAGTGTACAATATAGCAATTCAGTAATTCTATCCATTACTCAGTGCTCATCCTGATAAGTGTACTCTTAATCCCCTTCACATATTTTACCCATTCCCCCACCCACTTCCCCTCTGGTAACCCTCTGTTTGTTCTCTGTAGTTAAGAGTCTGTTTTTGATTTCTCTCTCTCTCTCTCTCTTTTACTTTACTTTGTTTCTTAAATTCCACATATGAGTGAAATCATATGGCATTTGTTTATCTCTGACTGACTTATTTTGCTTACCATTATACTCTAGAGTCATCCATGTTGTTGCAAGTGGCAAGATTTAATTCTTTTTTATGGCTGAATAATATTCCTGTGTGTGTGTGTGTGTGTGTGTGTGTGTGTGTATCACATCTTCTCTATTCATTCATCAGTCAATGGACACTTGGACTGCTACCAATTGTTAATTCTCAAACTTCTTTCACAGTTGCAGTGAATTGAATTGTGGGTCCTAAAATACATGTCTATCTAGAACATCAGAATCTAACTATCTGAAAAAGGGGGGTTGCTCATGTAATTATGATAAGAATCTCAAGGTAAGATCATCCTGGATTAGATCAGCCTGCTGTATTTTCTCCTTTTAGCCTCTGATTTTCTTATATCTAAAGTTATCTTGATTTGACCTGCAGGGATTTTAATCAGAAGAATTCAGCATGCTGATCATGTGGAAAAATTTAATATAATTACTAGAATTTGTGTAATCTCCCTATTATAACTGATATTTCTTTGCCTTGATTTCAGTCAACTATCATTTATGAATACAATTTAAACATATGTTAAGAACAGTGGTAGACTAGATTACTTTTTAGAAAATATTTACTCCCTGCTATTCCCTACCTGTGATATTTCCTCACCATTTGATGTTTAGCTTAGTCTTGTGTATACATTAAAAAGGAACATTTTATTACTATAATTTCCTCATATAAATTGAAGTAAAAATTAATCAATTTTTAGGTATAAATAATAGAGTTATAATGTAAGCACAGAATGGTTATTAGCACTCAACTTATTAAATGTTTCAGCATTCAATGTATTTATATTTTTTGTTTTAGTTGAATAGAATGAAGAAAATTTCAGTCATTTAGAATAGTAAATACAAGCATCAGTTCATTTTTTAAATCTTGTTTTACAATGTTAACGATTATCTTTAATCTAGAAGCCTTAAAATGAATTACTAGGACTTTTTTTGTTATAGTTACAACAAACAGTATGTCACAATTGTTAATATTCTTTACTATAATTATGAAAGTTAGACAATGGAGCCAAAAATCATATTAATAGTGATATGCACTTATTAATAAATGGTAGACTGCTATATGTGAGCTTATTATTGAATAATTGGCCTGGCAGAAGCCTCCCATGAGTGACACACCTAAGCTCTGACTGGCATTTGAGTAAAACACACGTATGACAGTGCTTTAGCTGTTTGATCTGTGGATGGCAAGTGTGATTTGTGGATGGCAACATCAGCACGGCCTGGGAGCCAATCAGAAATGCAGAATCTCAGGCCTTACTGAGACCACTGAATCAGAACTCCTGAGGGTGGGGCCCAGCAGTCTATTTTAACAAGCCACTTGTGTGATTCTTATGTAGTTCAAGATTGGGAGGTCTTGGGCCAGATAGACATACACTTGGACACACACTTGTACTTATATAGATGTGTGTAGGTCAGAAATCACATAAAAGATCAGTCCAGTGCAACTTTTAGTGTAGTGCAATTCTTATTAATGACTCATTTATAACATTTCAAATATCTGAAAGAGAAGAAGGAGATGCATTTAAATTAAATTAATTAACTTGAATTCAAATGATTATTCCAATATACTAATTTTATAGAATGTATTTAAATTTGATATTTTAAATTATTATTTTTTTTACAAATAGCTAAGTATATTTCAAACAGAAATCTGGATCAAAATGTCTGGAAATTCTGAGATAAAAACTCATGACTTCTGTGTAGTTGCTCACAGTTTGGTGGGAGGAAAAGGCAAGAAAAGAGACTGCTGGGGTCTGAGAACCAGGCAAAACGTGCATCAGATACATGGTATCAACCCCTGGCAAGGGTGGAGATAATTATGGAGCTTCCAAGTAGAGGCAGCAAGGCATTGACCATTTAGGAATTACACAGCCATTGATGGTGTGATTTTGTACTCTGATGGGCAAAGAAAAGTCAGCTTCTTTCCTTCTGATTTTGTAGCCACTTTATTGAGATTTAATTCACATGCCATAAAATTCACCCATTTCAAGTGTGTAATTTGGTGTTTTTAAGTATACTCACAGAGTTGTGTAACCATCACCACTACCTAATTTTAGAACATTTTCGTCATCCTGCAAAGAAACACCCATACCCTG
Source organism: Panthera uncia (assembly GCF_023721935.1). Classification (NCBI taxonomy): domain Eukaryota; kingdom Metazoa; phylum Chordata; class Mammalia; order Carnivora; family Felidae; genus Panthera; species Panthera uncia. Next base: position 32,971,460 of record NW_026057578.1, on the reverse strand, counting down.
AAAATTCCAGACTTTTCATATAAGTGGGATCATATGCTATATGTCCTTCCCTATCTTTCGTATTGGCTTCTTTCACTTTGCACATTTTCAAATGTTCATCCATGATATTGGATGTTATCAGTACTTCATTACCTTTTATTGCCAAATAATATGCCATTGTACAGATACAACAGCTTTTATTAACCCATTCGTCATTTGAGGAACATTTGGGTTGTTTCCACTTTTTGGTTACTATGGATAAAGTTTGCCATAAATATTTATGAACATGTTTTTTGTGGACATAGGTTTTCATTTCTCTTGGATATAGACTTAGGAGTGGGGTTGTTGGGTCATATGGTAACTATGTTTAATCTTTTGAGAAACTGCCAGACTGTATTCAAATAACATTGGTCCATCATTTTACATTCTCGCCACCATTGTAGGAGGGTTCCAATTTCTTCACATTCCTGCCAACGCTTATTATTGAATCTCTTTGTGATTATAGCCATTCCTGAGAATATCAAGTGTATCTCACTGTGGTTTGGATTTGCATCTTCCTAATGACTAATGATGTTTCCATGTGCCTTCTGGCCATTTGTATGTTTGTTTGTTTTTTTTTTTTTGAGAAATCTTAATTCACAACTTTCAATATTTTTATCATTGAGTTTTGATAGTTTCTAAAATCTGGGTACAACTCTCCTCTCAGTTATAGGGTTTTCATGGATGAAATACAATTTACACTTCATCATGAATGCAAACTTCCTCATCATTGGTCAGTTTGGGTCTGGAAGATGATCCTCAGGTGGGCAAGGACATTCCCTAAGCAACTGGCCAGGTGGGCCTGAAGCCGCAGGGCAGTGCACGGGAGGAAACTGCGCATGCACCTGCAGCATGACTCAGCACCTGCTTCCTGCATATGGGGCTAGGGTCCTTCCCACTTGGGATAGGCCAGACGCAGGCTGGGATTTCTGAGGGGCACAGCGGACAGCCAAGTTCAGGCCCACTCCCAGACAGACTCACGGGAGCTCAGCCGTGCCATCCTGAGCAGTGCGGAGGAGTCCACTGATGAGAGACAGGTGGGAGTCCCGACTCCCACAGAAGGCCCTAAATATCTTTCCTGCACTGAGCCAAAGAGGTCTGGCTTTGGTCTCAGGAATGCAGCATGGGGGAACTGCTGGCCCCAGGAAGATGGTCTGCTAGACTGGGGTGAGGGGGTGCAGCCCCATCTGCACAGCCATAGAGGTTCTGAATGCCTGAGGGAGAACTCTTCATGTGCCTGCCGCCAACTCGGAATCCAGGATCTCTGAGCTGAGTCTCCATGTCTGCTGAGTAGAGACCCTTAAGGGCCAGACATTCTGCTCCCAGGGTCCCTTCTGCTCCAGAACAGAGTTGCTAATTTCCCTGAAGCCAGATCTCACCGGGATCCCAGAGGCCATTCTGTGCCTGACCAGGGGCATGTGGGATGAGAGACACCTGTCTATCATGAGGCCAGTCTGTAAGTCCCATATGAACTGCAGGTCCTTGTGGAGTCTGAGGGTAACCACCCCTCAAGTATCCTCATCAAGGAGTGGTTTGGAAACCTCTGGCTGCTGGATAATGGATCTGGGTGATGGCGGTACCTTTCCAATAGGCCTGGGAATCCTGAGGGCAGGTACTTGGGATTGATCTGCGCATGGACCTGTGGTGTGACTTAGCATTCAGGTTCCCAGGTACTGTGGGACACGGCCACTGTTTGGGACTTCTGGAGGACACAGAGTGACATGCATGGTCTGAGGTAGGTGCATAATTTCATTATTTTGCATATTGCTGTCCTGTTGGCTTAGCGCCATTTTTTGAAAGACTTTTATTTCCCCCTGAATTTTCTTGGCACACCTATCAAAAATCAATTGACTACAAATGTAAAGGTTTACTTTTGGACACTGAATACCATTCTATTGGTTAATATGAATATGTCATTTTATGCCAATATCATGCTGTCTTGATTACTGTAGCTTTGTGGTAATTTTTATTTATATTTTTCTTTATCTGTTTCAAGAACGTAGCCACGCTGGGTTCCTTGCATTTCCATATGAATTTTAGGATCTGCTTTCCGATTTCTGCACAAAAGCCATGTGAGGTTTTGATAGGTTGTATTGAAATTATAGATACACTTTATTTTCATGTGTGATTGTAAATGTTTACTATGCCAAGAAATCTCAAATATCTGTACTTAATCCAGGTATGTTAGAAATTCTAGACTTGTATGTCTACCTGCCCAGTTGGCTATCTGTGAGGCATCACAAACTCATCCCATTCAAAGTAACTTGGTGTTTCTCCCCATCACCTGGACTTCATTTAGCCTTCCCCCTCCCTGTAAATGACACTCCTTTTAACCTAGTGGATTATGCTGTGTGTCAGGTCATGTTGTTTTGGTTGTAGGTGATTTAGACATAAAACGTTTGATTTTCTCATGAAAAAGAAGTCTGGAGGTACGCAGGCCTGGCTGACATGTGAGTGCCTACTTTTCTCCAGCATTTGGCCCTTGTCTCCTTGGTCCAAGTTGACTTCTGAGGTTATAGTTTTATATCTGAGTTCTCGACAGTAGGGTTTAGGAAGAGTAAGGCCATGACATCTCTCTTTTAAGGACACCTCTCAGAAGGTCCCAGCACTTCCGCTTATATTTTATTGGCCAGTGTTTAGCTCTGTATGTGATAACCAAATGTAGCTGAAAGTAATATAGAAAAATACAAATCTTAGCTGGAAGTCGTGGCCCAACAAATAAATGTAGGGTTATATTGTTAGGAGGGAAGGGGGAAGATAGATGTTGGGAAAGGAAATTAGCAAAAAATCATCCTATAAATGTCATTTTCCTTTTCTTTCCTTTTCTTTCCCTCCTCACCCAAACTATCAACAAGTCCTATTTATTTTATTTTCCAACAGTATGTTAAATTTGTTCACTTTCTATCTCCATTGCCTTTTTTCCAAGTCATCATCATATTTGGCAGGCAGTAAGTAGTCTCTGGTTCTCTCTCTCCTGCTGCTCCTTGCCCCTATGATCTCCAATCATATATCAGAGTAACATTTAAAAAAATGCAAATCTGATAACATTGTTTAGCTTAAAACTCCTGTATAGTTCTCTTTGCCCTTGGTATCCTTAGGTTACCTATGCAGCCTTGTGTGGATTGGTCACTACCTATATCTCCAGTCTTAACTCATACCATGTACTCTTGACTTTCTCTGATTTGGCCACGTGGATGGATGTTAGTTCCTCACATGCATCGTGCTTCCTGTCAAAAAGCACATACAGTTTCCTTTGTTGGAATTCATTTTCCTCTCCCTTTGACTAGTTAAAATAATTCCTTTCATTCTTCTGATCTCTTACGAGGTCACATCCTCCTATTACAGGCTCCCAGAGCTTCTTTCCCATGAAATATGTAGCACTGTGGTAATTTCTAATTTTTAAATGCAAATTGTTCCTTAATTTTTTAATGTTTATTTTTATTTTTTTGAGAGCGAGTGTGAGTGGGGAGGGGCAGAGAGAGAGGGGGACAGAATCTGGAGCAGGCTCCGTGCCATCAGCACAAAGCCTGATGTGGGGCCCAAACCCACGAACCATGAGATCATGACCTGAGCAGAAGTTGGATGCTCAACTGAGTCACTCAGATGCCCTCGTAATTTCACATTTATATGATGATTTATTTGTTAGTTGCCTTTTCCCCAGTAAGCATCTTAAGGGCAGATATAATGTCTTTATTTACTCATCACTGTATTCTTAGAATAGCATTTGACATTTGATATAGTCAATAAATCTTGGTTAAGTGAATGGAATAATGAATTGAGTAGATATCATGGGGAAGAGTGAATCCATTTTTTTTGAGCTTCATCAATACAAAATTAGGAGTATTGAGTTTTTGGAAAGCAGCATCATTAAAAAGAAATGACATACACACACATATTCTTTTAAATAAAGGAAGGGAAAGAAAAATAAAGACTCATACTCAAAGCTTTTATCTAACAAAGTGCTTAAATAGTGAAGTTTTTCAGGGAGGTTGGGTACACCATAACTCATACTTTGAGAATTCCCACCAGATGATTTGTAAGCATGTCTAGTGTTCATATGTAGCATTGAAAAGATCAACATCCATGAGTTTATCCTTATAGTCTGGACAATGCTAGGCAGTTGTCACAGTATTGGCCCCAAATGTGATTCCTAGGAGGCACATACTCCCAAGACATCATTGAGCGTTTCCAGTGTCCATGGACCAATGTCAGCTTCATGGAGTCAGGACTGCACTTGATCTTAGCCAAAAGGCTGAGAAGCGATTGGAGTTGGGACTGAATGAAACCTGGTTAACTAGTGAATTCATCTCTTCCAGTGAAAAGTGGGACCATGTCCACCTGGTCAACCAGAGACAGATGATGAGAACCATGTCTGTTCTGAGTGCTCTCTGCAGAATGTTTCACAAATTCAGCCATTCATTGTTATGTCAAGTGACCCCTGCCGCCGCCCCCCCCCCCCCCCCCCCCCGCACCTTGTTCAGGATTTCTTTCTTGTGTTTAACTTTCGAAGCCTGCTCCTTTCACTATTTTGCCCTGGTAGAGATGAGAAATTTGGCTACCATGTAATCATGGCTGTTAGTACTCCTTAACCTTCGTCCCTTCTGGTTTACAGAATAATCTTATGTTCATTTGCTTTCTCTGATTGACATATAACCATTTTGACCTTTTCTTAGTGATGTTGAATATTCTTGTGTTTCTGTTAAAAAAAAAAAGAAGCTTTACAGACAGCAGGGAAAGGAATTCAACTGGAGGCCAAAAATCACATGAGAAAGTAGGTTTCTGAACTTAAAGGCTAATGTTCCTTCTTCTCTACCTCAGTAAACTCCCCTTTCTGTCTGGAACATCACCTAGCATTTTTCTAAAATGCAAAACTTAGACAAGTAAGGGTTCATAGACCTATGAGTATTTGGAGGATGATGGTAGTTTGTAGGAGAAGAGTCAATTATTTTATTATTTTAAAGCCTGGAGAATGAGAATTGAAACCATGATGAGTTTTCTATCTCTCTTGAGGAAAGCATGTTCTGCTCTACTGATCATTCTCAAAGTAGGAATACAAACATAGTTGGGTTTGTTGTCATTCCTGGTTGTGGTTCAGGGTTTTGGGTGATATAAATTCTAGTCATTATGGAAATCCACTGCAGGTTCCAGTACAGGATTGTGAGAGTCCTAAAGTCTGCTGGCCTTGACTTGTGCTCTGTGAATGCATTCTACAGCTCTGTCCAAAGAATACTTGTCACCACTTTTGACACCCACTCTGTATCTAATTATAATAACAGAGCCAACTGTTACTGGATACTTACAATGTGCCATGCATTTGCTTATATATATGTATTATATACAATATATACAATATATGTGTATAAAATATATATATGCATTTTATATATTATATATATTGTATATATGTGTGTAATTTTGTGTGTATATGTATATAATGTTTATATATGCATATAGAAAAATGTATACATGTATTTAAATATATGTAAACAATGTGTGCATAGATACACAAAACATACAAACCTACGTGTATAGAATAAGGTCTGGAAAAAATATAAACTATGATTGTCTAAAGTTTATGGGACTGTAGGTACTTTTGTGTTCTTCATAGTTTTCTGCATGTTTAAAACTTCCTAGATGAGCATATATTGATTTAATCATTCAAAGAACAAAAAAAAAATGTGGAAGATACTATAGATCCCAAATATGCATAATATTATAAGGTTTTAAAGTCTGTTGTATACATTATCTCATGCGTTGTTCCACTGGAGTCACAAGAGCCCCTAGTAAGAGAGTGAGATAAAGCTGTATTTTGGAAGCCCTTGTCCTGGGAAACCTCTGTGAGCATGTCTTCGACTTATGGAAGATGCCAAGTTCAATTAGATGATTCTGGTACTGTTAGTATGTAAATTTGCAGGCAGCTCTTTATAGTTTTAAGAAAGTGTAATTACAAGTGAAATTGCAGCTGTTCCTTGTCCAGGAACCCACCAGGTGAAATGAGTCAGAGGAAAGAACAATCTACTTAGCAGTGAGAATATGTTTATATTTATATTCATGTTTGTATCTAATATGTAAATTAGAGAATATAAACAACATAAAATATGTATCTGAGTCACCATGTTTATCACATTTTGGTTTTATGTAATATAAAAAGGTTGGATTAATCTTTGAGGACTTCTCTAGATCTCAGTGTCTGGAATTCTGATTTGATACGAATTGCACCATTAAAAGACTCTTGGAACACTCACAGGAATGATAGAATTATAGATGAAAGAGAAATAGAACCTTCTTTCCAAACAGCAAGAAACAAATCAGCAACAAAGAGTCCCATGGTTAGCTCCATTTAAAATAAGAAAAAAACCTTGCAGTTTCCACTGAAAACTATCCTTAGTGTTTTTATTGTTGTTTGCAGTGGGTTTTTCCACTGTAGTTAAAAACACCTAAATGGGAATGGCCTGTATGACTGTTTTCTGGTCAACTTGAAAGGACAAGTGGAAATTTTTATAAGACACAGCTCTGTAGAGGAGAGGAACCAAGAAGGTAAAGTGTGTGTGGGAACACCCAGAGTTGAGTGGTTAGTGATCCAAATTCTTAGAATCTGAAGATAAATGGAAAGCACTATGTGTGGAGATAGATTGGGGAAGACATACATACATTTTCTCCCAAAGCTTAACCCGTCCATTGGCAACAATGCTCAACTTTCTATCTTCAGACCACGTGGTTCCTATAATCCTGACACTCAAACATCCAATTATCCATTTGGCATTTCTGTTTGGATGTCTCATAGGCATCTCAAACTATTATTAATATGGCCAAAACAGAGCCCTTAATCTACCCCTTAAATCTGGCTCTCCTCAGCCTTTTCCATCTCTGTAAATGGCACCACCATCGACCCACTTACCAAAGCCAGAAGCCTGAGAGTCATTCTTGATTCCTCCCTCTGTTTCCCTGATCCCCACGTCCAGTTCATCAGTAAATGCTGTCCATTTTCTCTCCAAAATATACCTCATTTCAATCAATTTTCTCAATCTTGAGAACTCCCACTGTATCAAAATCACTATTACGTTTTACCCAGACCTCTGCAGCGGCCTCCAGATTGGTTCCTTCATGTCTGCTCTTGCCCCTGCAATTTATTGTCTACATCACAGCTAGAGGGATCTTTTAAAAATCTGACACTTGTCTGCTTAAATCCATTGTTCTCAGAATAAAAACTGTTCCTGTCTGTGGACTATGAGTGCCTATGTGATCTTGTTCATTCTACTCTGTATCTCTAGCTACTATTCTGTCCTTTGAAATATCCAAAAGATCTAGCTTCTTACTGAGTTTTAAAGCCTATCTGTTTATTTAGGTCACAAGACCTTTCTCTACTTTTCCTCTACTTGGGATATTTTTTCCCATGGATCACATCTCATTGTGGTTTGCCTTTCAGTCTTCAGCTGAAATTTCACTTTATCAAAATGGCCTTACTGTGACCAGTCTCCTGAAAAGTAGAGCTTTCTCTCATTCTGCACCATGACACCTTGTTAATTTTTCTTTAATCATTAGTATCAGTCAGTTATTACTATCTATTGATTTATTGAATTGTGAATAGCCAGTCTCACCCTCTTGTATGTGAGCTCTCAGCAGATAGGACCTTTGCCTTCCTTGGATCCACAGGGCCTACATGGTGCCTGGCTACTAATAGGCACCTGATCAGTCTTTGCCAAATGCATGGATAGATATGCCGGCTTCAACCTCAACCAGTGGAAAACCAAAAACATTTTTGACCATGGCACTATCACAGGGTGGAGAATAATATTTGAAAATAATTTTCAGTTGGATGTATAACCTTTAGAGAGTTTAGCTGAAGGAAAAAAAAAAACTGTCATTAGTCTATTTTCAGACCTTTATTTGTACAGTGTCTGCTGATTGGAATGAATTCCAGATCAATAGTGACACCTGTATTTTCTCACAGGAATTCTTGGCCCACTGTTTTGCTCCTGAAATCTGTGTGTGAAATACGAACCCTTCTACTAGCCCCTGGGTGGGAGATGGAACACGATTCTAAATCCAGCTTTTCTCCAAAGTATTTGTGTAATAACTTCAGCAGCCAGTGACTCTCCAATCCTCAATTTTCTTATCTATAAAATAATACAGAGGGAGAAAGGTTTGGAAACAATTTTTCCTCAGGTTACTTTCAATTTTTTTTTGATTGCAGGAGATGAATTTATTCCCTCTTAACTACAAGTGGGAGGCACTTAGTATGGTGTTTCCAAACCTTATTGCACTTACTTACTTCCTCTGATTTTTTTTTTGTCATGTATGCTTCTTACCTATACAGTTACTGGTAGACAACATTTTTAAATTGATTCAGTTTTGTTTTGGTTACAATATTACTGCCATATATGCAAACACAGAATCAGTGGTAATAATTAGAATTTAATTTAAAAATATATTTTTGAAATTAAATATAATGATTTTTGTGTCCCTGCAATAATAATTTTATTCTTTTTATTTATTTATTTATTTATTTATTTATTTATTTTTTCAACGTTTTTTATTTATTTTTGGGACAGAGAGAGACAGAGCATGAACGGGGGAGGGGCAGAGAGAGAGGGAGACACAGAATCGGAAACAGGCTCCAGGCTCCGAGCCATCAGCCCAGAGCCTGACGCGGGGCTCGAACTCACGGACTGCGAGATCGTGACCTGGCTGAAGTCGGACGCTTAACCGACTGCGCCACCCAGGCGCCCCAATAATTTTATTCTTAATATCTGGTATGATAGAAGGACATGATTTAAATCCCAAGTTAAAAGATGGGTTAAAATCCTATCTCTTTCAAATCAAAGTTGGAGAAATTGGAACACACTTCTTGAGCCTTATTTTTTCAGCAACATAGATATATACATAAATAGACAAACAGGATCAGAAGAAGGGATAACTGGCAAAAGAGAATTCAGTTAATTACTCCTTTATTGTGTGTTTTGAGTACTTTTTCTTGCTGTGTCAGAGAACCTAATAGAGACAGAGACAGAGACAGAGAGAAAGAGGGAAAGATTGGGGGGAGGTGGGAGTTCTGTCTCTTGTCATGCCTACTGGAAAACATGTTAAACAACTAAGATGCATCACAAACTCAATGTGCAAAAGCAGCAATTGTGACCTTAAAAAATTGCATTGTCATTGCAGCTATTTATAAGAGCATCTTATTAAAGCTATTAATACTTACGTGGTTGCATCTGTTATATTTAGCAACAAGAGGTATATTTACAGAAATGGATGCTTAACAGAATAGCCATGAGAGTCTTTACACTATTATGATTCAATTTGGACTGAATTATTTTTCTCTGCCTTATGTTTATGGTACAAACAAGCCTGCCTCCTAAGAGTTTCTTTTCCTCTGGTACTTAGTAATTCAGTTAGCACCCTTAGCTCCAAGATGCGGTCTGAGAACCTTGAACTAACTTGAGCCTGGCCAATGGTTCAAAGCTAACTTTGCATATTCTATGTAAGAATCAGCTGGATTTCTCAGCACACATTGCTTAATTTCCTTCCCATCCTAGTGTTTGCATTTTGCCCAGTGTTACTCTCTATTGAGCATGTATAATGGTCTTTGCCAGTAGTATAGTCTATGAGTATACAAGAAACTTTCTGATTCTGTCTTGTGTAACTTCAGATCTGGAAAAGTCAGCAGACTTCCCCTGGATCCACAAGGCACAGAGAATTTTCTTATGAGAGTTATTTTTCCAATGTTTGTAAATAAGTACCTCCTCAAAGACATAGTTAACCAAGGATTCCTTTCTACACTTACTCATTATTTTCTCACTCTTCACAGTAAGCTAGAGTCTAACTCTTAACCTAATTACCAAAATCTTGGCTCCGTTATTATTTTCTGTCTGGTAAGTTACATTAATCAGAGTCAACTGAATTTGAAAACCCTTCTAAATGACCTCTGGAAGAAAACAGCTCCTGGCAATTAAAAAAGAATAATTTGTAATCATCATATATTGACTAAGGTTATTCATAATATTTATAAATAACCATAGTAACACATGACTAACAGGATCTACACAGTTGCTTCCAAACCTCCTTCCAGCACCAGGGGAGTCACATAACACTTATAATCTGAGATGCCAGGTGATGGCAAATATTACTTACATGAAGATAGAGAAATGACCTGCTGGAGTGGTTTCTTAACGGGATTACTTTGCAAGCAGCCCAGACACATTCACGCAGAGTCCAGATGACTGATGATTGATGAGACCTCAGTCCAGCCATGCCCACTCAGTTGAGAAAAGGGATTTCAGAAACAGCAGAAATATGTGAAATAGAATTTATGTTCCATCCTAAAATACAGTGGGGGCAACCTTCATATCTGGAATGGAAGCCATTCATTCAGGACCAAAATGAATGCAGTCTTGTCTCAGATAACAAATAAAACCATGGTGCCATTTGAGTGTCATGTCGCCAGGTAGCTGTAGAGCCAAATGTTGGGGGATTGGTGCTATTTGAGAAAGTTATTTCGCCTAATTATTTGTACTACTAAGTCACATGGGGAAATGCATTGTCACATGTCACTTACCCAAGGATGACTTTAGGAGGCTGGAAATAAGGATTGTCTGTCACTGGAGTGTAATGAATACAGATTGGCTTTTCATGATTAGAAACATAAAACCTTGTGTCTGTTTTATTTTATTTTGTCTTTTTTTAATTTTATTTTTTTATTTTTTAAAATTTACATCCAAATTAGTTGGCATATAGTGCAGCGATGATTTCAGGAGTAGATTCCTTAGTGCCCCTTACTCATTTATCCCATCCCCCCTCCCACAACCCCTCCAGTAACCTTCAGTTTTTTCTCCATATTTGAGTCTCTTCTGTTTTGTCCCCCTCCCTGTTTTTATATTATTTTGTTTCCCTTCCCTTATGTTCATCTGTTTTGTCTCTTAAATTCCTCATATGAGTAAAGGCATATGATTTTTGTCTTTCTCTGACTAATTTCACTTAGCATACTACCTTCAAGTTCCATCCACGTAGTTGCAAATGGCAAGATTTCATTCTTTTTGACTGCCAAGTAATACTTCATTGTGTATATACATACCACATTTTCCTTATCCGTTCATCCATCAATGGACATTTGGGCTCTTTCCATACTTTGGCTATTGTTGATAGTGCTGCTATAAACATGGGGGTGCATGTGTCCCTTTGAAACAGCACACCTGTATCCCGTGGATAAATGCCTACCAGTGCAATTGCTGGGTCATAGGGTAGTTCTAGTTTTAGTTTTTTGAGGAACCCCCATACTGTTTTCCAGAGTGGCTGCACCAGCTTGCATTCCCACCAACAATGCAGAAGAGATCCTCTTTCTCCTCATCCTCGCCAAAATCTGTTATTGCCTGAGCTGTTAATGCTAGCCATTGTGACAGGTGTGGTTTTGATTTGTATTTCCCTGATGATGAGTGAAGTTGAGCATTCTTTCATGTGTCAGTTGTCCATCTGGATGTCTTCTTTGGAGAAGTGCCTATTCATGTCTTTTGCCCATTTCTTCACTGGATTATTTGTTTTTTGGTTGTTGAGTTTGATAAGTTCTTTATAGATTTTGGATACTAACCCTTTATCTGATATGTCATTTGCAAATATCTTCTCCCATTCTGTTGGTTGCCTTTTAGATTTGCTGATTGTTTCCTTTGCTGTGCAGAAGCTTTGTATTTTGATAAGGTCCCAGTAGTTCACCTTGTGTCTGTTTTAATGCCCTGACAAGATCTCACCTGTCCCAACCTCCATCTATTCACCCCATTTCCATCAAACATCATATATCTCGGGTTCTAATATAAGTATTGGGGTATGGCAGTGAATATGTAAGATGGTCTTCACTGGAATAAGTGATTCCTATAGGTTAGTTGTCTCAGATAATTGGCCTTAAGGACAAACAAAACTGTAAGCGTTATTAAAGTGTTAAGGATTTATTTGACTTTAGTCTGAATGTTAGTTTGGAAATACCTACTTATGAATAAAATGGCTAAATTAGAATTCTTTGGTATTTTCTTACTTTAATCTTGTATGACAGTGATTCTGGTGGAGGTTTATAAAATTATGTAGCCTTAGACAAATCCTTTGTATTTCAGGTCATACTCAATTAAAATTGAAATACTATATATATTCCTCAAAGGTAAGGGTTATGAATTTGAATTTTTTAGCTTTTAATATTATAATAGGGAAGCAGAGAATGAATATGAAACAAATAAAACAGATCTTTTTTCTTGCTTTTAGGAAGATTGTCCTGGCTCTGTTTCTTCATTTGCCACATTTAAGGACTGTAAGTTGGAGATTAAATTGGTGTTGTTAATTGTTTTAGGAGCCTTCAAAGACAGGGATAATAGATGCAAGGTCTTTTCATGTGTGTGTGTGTGTATGTGTATGTGTGGGCCTGTGTGTCTGTGTGTTAACATTCATGTTTCTTTTCTGTTCCAGAAATGATTTTCTCTTACTGCTAATCATTTCACTGTGTGTTTCCCAGAAGCAAGGACGTTCTGCGATACAAGCACAGTATAGTTACTAATATCTGGGAAATCAACATGGGCGACAGTAATATTATCTAATATACAGACCTCTTCAGATCTTGTCAACTGCCCTCTCAATGTTACTTTTCTGGCCCAAGATCCAATCCAAGGTCTTGCACTTTCATGCTCTCTGGTAATAGTTGATCTGGAATTATTTCTGGTCCCACCAGGTCTTCCGTGGCCTTCCATGGCCTTCCATGACCCCAGTATCCCTGGAGGGTACAACACAATCACCTTGTAATGTGCCCTCAATTCAGGCATGCTGCTTCCTCATAATCAGACTCTGGCTATGCATTCCTTATAGGAATCCTCAGAAGCAATTCTGAGTGTGTCTTGGTGAATCATACCTGGAGAATGGATTTTGAATTTAGAAACCAAAATATCAGGCAGTGTTACCTGGGGAAAATTATATAACTTATCTGAATTTCAGTTTCTTTTTCTGCAAAATGGGAATATCAATATGAATCCCACACTGTTTCTAGGAAATTATATAACGTGGTAAATGACATAGTGCAATATCTTGTATATATGAATTGCTTAACAAATGTTAGTAATTATTACCTCTATCTTAGAAGATGGACATAAGTAGGCCTTCAGAAATTATGGTAATTGGTATCTAGATTCCCTAGTATCTCACCAAGAAAGCAACAGAATCCTTGTGATTTATCGTTTTGGCAAAACATTTAGGAGGAAGAAAAAGTGGCTGCAATTATTGTTTCATGTAAAATTTAGGATTAACTGAATCATTCAGTTCAGCAGACTAACCCTGTCCATGATAACTTATGGAAACTCAGGCTTTAAGTCATAATCCAGCAATACAGTTAATGTAAAATTCATTTCCCACTCAGCATCAATGAGCCAAAATGTGAATGAAAGGGAAGGGGGAAGATGGGGGTGGTAGGTTTGACTATTTGAGGAACCAGCCAAAAGACAAGAGATGCACATTTAACCACATTCATTTCATCTAGTGGAACTTTATTTTTTAAAGTGATGAATTATCTTCTAACTAAGAGGAAATCATCTTGGTCTAAACTTTCTGTTTGTTTTTGTTTTTGTTGTTGTTTTAGACAGACATTATTTTTTAGAGCAGTTTTAGATTCATAGCAAAATAAAGCAGAAGGCACAGAGATTTCCTATCTATCCCTTGCCCCCATATTATATGCATAACTTCTCTCCTTATCAGAATCCTCTATAGGAGTCATGTTTGCTATAGTTGATGAGTTTGCATAGGTCCATCATTATCACCCAAAGTCCATGGCTCCCACTAGGGTTCACTCTTAGTGAAAATCCACACTCTGTGGTTTTTGACAAATGTGTGATGACTTGTATCTGCCATTATAGAATCACATAGGATAGTTTCACTGCCCTAAAAATTTTAGCCCCTGTGCTCTGTTTATTCATCTCTCCACTCCCCCAACCCCTGGCAACTGCCAGTCCTTTCACTGTCTCCATAGTTTTAACTTTTTCAGAATTATACATTACATAGCCTTTTCTGATTGGCTTCTTGCACAGAGTAATATTTAGGGTTCCTCCATGTCATTCATGGTTTGATAATTCAGGTTTTTTTTTGTTTTGTTTTGTTTTTTAGCACTGAATAATATTACACTATCTGAGTATGCTACACTTTATCAATTAACCTACTGAAGGACATCTTGGTTGCTTTAATATTTTTGAAATTATGAATAAAGTTGCTTTAAACACCTATGTACGAGCTTTTGTGTGGATGTTTTCAGATCATTTGGGCAAATACTAAGCAGTTGAAAGCTGAACTACATGTTAGAGTATGTTTAGTTTTGTAGGCCTACCTTGTAAGAAACTGCTAAATTATCTTCCGAAGTGGCTGAATTCCCACCAGCAAAAAAGGAAAACTCCTGTCATTCCCTATCCTCCTTGGCATTTGGTTTTGCCAGTGGTTTGGATTTTGGGTATTCTAATAGGTTTTTGCCCATTTAAAAAATAATGTTGTTAGTTTTATTATTGAGTTTTAATAGTTCTTTGTGCCTTTTAGATAACAGTCTTTTATCAGATGTGTCTTTTGCAAACATTCTTCCCCAGTCTGTGGCTTTTCTCTTGACAGTGTTGTTTGCAAAACAGAAGTCAAGTTCATCAATACTTTCATGAATTATGCTTTTGGTGCTGTATCTGAAAAGTTATCACCACACTCAGACATCTAAGATTGCTCCTACCTTATCTTCTGGGATGTTTATAGTTTTGCATTTTACATTAAAGTCTGTGATCCATTTTGAGGTAGGGGTGTGTGTGTGTGTGTGTGTGTGTGTGTGTGTGTGAGAGAGAGAGAGAGAGAGAGAGAGAGAGAGACAAGAGACAGAGAGAGAGAGAGGGAGAGAGAAGGGTTAAGGTTTGTGACTAGATTCATTATTTGTATGTGTGTGTATATGTCCAGTTGTTCTATCACTATTTGTTAAAATCTTATTTCTGCATTCTATTGCCTTTAATCTTTTGTCAAAGATTTAGTTGACTTTATTTATGTGGATCTATTTCTGGGCTGTCTGTTCTGTTCCTTTGATCTGTTTGTCTATTCTTTCACCAATACCACTCTGCTTTGATTACTGTAGTTTTATAATAATTCTTGGAACTGAGTAGTTTCAGTCCTCTGACTTTGTTCTCCTCAGTATTATGTTGGTTACTCTGGATCTTTTGCCTCTCCACATAAATTTTAGATTTATAGTCTGTCAATACCCACAAAATAACCTGATGGGATTTTGATGGATTGCATTGAATCTGTAGTTTAAGTTGGGAAGAACTGACATCTTGAAAAATTTAATCTTCTTATCCATGAACATGGAATATTTCTCTTTTTACTTAGTTTCTCTTTGATTTCTTTTATCAGAGTTTTATAGTTTTTCTTAAGCAGATACTGTGTATAATTAAAAAATTTTTTTAAGGTTTACTTATTTTTGAGAGACAGAGAGAGAGCATGAGCAGGGGAGGAGCAGAGAGAGAGGGAGACACAGAATCCGAAGCAAGCTCCAGGCTCTGAGCTGTCAGTACAGAGCCCAATGTGGGGCTCGAACCCACAAACCGTGAGATCATGACCTGAGCTGAAGTCAGATGCTTAACTGACTGAGCTACCCAGGCGCCCCGAGGGTATTATATTTTTAATTTCAAATTCCACTTGTTCATTGTTAGTGTATAAGAAAGTGATTGACTTTTATATATTAACTTTGTATCCTGCAATCTTGCTATAATCACTTCCATGAGGTTTATTGTGTGTCATTTTTTTTTTTTTCAGATTTTCTAGGTAGACAGTCATGCCATCTATGAACAAAAGCAGTTTTATCTCTTTCTAGTTAGACTACTTTTCATTTCCTTGATTCGGTCACTTAATTCTTTCCCATGAAATACTTATAGTTAATGATTAAGAAAAAGTTCAGATATGTTTAGAAATGTCCACAAGATCACAAAGTAAATGACAGAGTGCATATGAATATATGTTTGAAGACTTCTCTGCCTACATACCTTCTAATAAAATGAACAAGGGCCTAGATCTATTGGCAACTTCTCCAGGGCCATTATTTTAGGATAGAGGTCAGGAAACTTTTCACTGTAAAGTGATGATGCCTTGATCTTAGAATTCCCAGTCTTCACAACTGTGAGAAATAAATTTCTGTTGTGTGTAAGCCACCCTTTCTATAGTATTCTATTATATAAGTCTGAACAGAGACACTGTATTAATGGTATTGCCTTCCTATCCTTAAATGCAGAATGTCTTTCCATATATAATGTTAATGGGTTTTGATAATTAGGAAATTAAGTGTAGGTAAGTGGTAGGCAGAATTGAGTTTGTCCATAATTTCTTATGCACCTGTATGATTTTGGTTATGTATTTAGGCTTTCTCAGGCTCAATTTTCAAATCACTAAAAAATGATGTAAGGCTTACTCTTTATTTACACCTACAAATCTGGAGGCTGGGACTAGTGTCTTAGTCCTAAATTTGTGTGTGTGTGTGTGTGTGTGTGTGTGTGTGTGTTATGGATGGTCAAAGGATCAAGGAAAAGAGCTTTCTTTAGCCTTCCTTTCTACTACTCTGAATTTTTATCTAAGGAAAAGTGGGGTTTTGGTTTGTGTATTGAGAAGGCAGTAACTACTTTTTTACACTATCTCAAATTTGTGTTTTCGGGAGATACTAAATGTGAGAGACCTACAGTGAGCCAAAATCTATACTTATAAGAGCTGAAGTATTTCAACTATGACTGTTACTGCTACTCAAACCACAATTATTAGAAAAATCTTACTGAAAACCTCTATGCACTAGGTGACATGCTAAGAGTTTTAAATGCATCAGCCTATTATATTCTCAAAGAAACCATATTGAACATTTCTTATTATCCCCTTTTTAAATCTAAGAAAATTGAGACATTGAGAAATTGATATTTCCAAATTTAGGCAGCATTAACATCCTGAGCTGAGAGTTAGGCCAAACTTTTATATGCTTCAAAACCTGTGTACTTTCCATGTGGCGTAAGTGATTACATTGGTTGAGTTGAGACATCCCTGCAAGTTGTTACACAGCATCTTCAGGGGGCTATTAAAAGGAGCAACATCTTTTTGCCCTTTTACTCTTATAGTTTGGCCCATTTGAAACTGTCTCCTTCTTTAAACACTTCATGCCAAATCATCTGCTAATGCCTAATTTGTGTGTGTTTGTGTGTGTGTGTGTGTGTGTGTGTGTGTGTGTGTGTGTGTCTCTCCTGGGGGATTCTTCACTTCCTCTCAGCCACAGTTAAACCCTGTTCTCTGACCCTCTGTGGACTGGAGAACTTGAAGGGATCTGAGATGACCTTTCTGAACCTCCTCATTTTTCACCTTAGGAAACTGAAGCCGAATGATGTTAAGTCATAGAACTAAAGATTGATTGGTTTTCAGGGCTAGATTTTCCAACATAGTCTTTCCATTATATGTTATATCTCCTTAAATAAGACAACCTAATGTTTGATCATTTAATGCCTTTTATTCTATGCCTTCTTTTCTTTAAGCAGCTTGTGATGGCCACCATGTCAGGGACTTCCTCATATATGCCATAGCACCTCATTATTAGAAATAGGCTCTCAACATATGCTTATCAAATTAAATCTTGTGTCCAAGAACAGGTTGTCAGAATTCCAAAGATAATGGGTTTTAGTACAAGATAGTTTGTTGTGTGTGAGTCTGGATTTTCCCAACCGAGCCTGGGAGATACTGGCTGAGCACTGTATTAGACAATGAACTCTGTTTATGACTGATTCACTATTTACTCGTGGTGTAGTGTACAGAGAATTATTCACAGATGGGGTTCCAAATCTTGGGCAATGAATAAACATTATTTTTGCTCTAGCTTAGGGTACGTATAGTTAGGATAACACCTGTTAGATGAAATTTTTAGGTGAGTGGATTGTATGATAGGATGAAAAGAAAAATGGCAATCTCTATAAATAAGAAGTAAGAGACCGAACATGAAGTTGCTAATGGTTGTGTTTTTACTGGAATATACTACAATGTGGTTAATAGGTGCTTTTATAGACTTAGGCATTTCTTCCCTGCAGCCATGATTAGATTTTATTTATTGCTAGCTTGTTTGTATGATTTTTGGTCTTTTAATCCCTTTAAGCACGTTGCCCAAAGATTCAATATTTAAAAAGATGTTATAGTTACCAAAAGCATGAGACCATTGTTGTAGATAGCGGTTTACCAAAGATGAGTTGTGAAAAATATAAACAGAAATTTATTTAATTCAGTCTTGACTAGGATGACAAATACAACTGCGGGAAAGACATGAACCTCAACCAGTACTTTAATAAGAAAATCTGAAATAATCTAAGTAAGAACTCGAGTTTCTATTACATTATGTTGAAGAATTAAAGTTTAGCAACTAGTTATTTTCTTGGTAGTAAAACATAAAAATTAGATCTGTGCTAGTTATGTATCTTGTCAACATAAAGTCGAGTTTGAGTTTATTTGCTAAAAAGACAATTTTCTTAATATTGAGAATTTTTTATTATAGTTTGAAAGATGGTTCTTTTATTTTTTTAATTTTTTGATGTTTATTTATTTTGAGAGAGAGAGAGAAGGAAAGAAAGAGAGAAAGAATGGGGCAGGGGCAGAGAGAGACGGAGACGCAGAATCGGAAGCAGACTCCAGGCTCCAAGCTATCTGCACAGAGCTGGACACGATGCTCAAACTCACGAACTGGGAGATCATGACCTGAGCTGAAGTCAGATGCTCAACTGGCTCAACTGAGCCACCCAGGTGCTCCTAAAGATGATTGGCTTTTAAAATTGAAACTAGGGTGTACCTGCATGGCTCAGTTGGTTGAGCGTCTGCCTTCAGCTCAGGTCATGATCTCCCGGTTCGTGAATTCGAGCCCCGTGTCCAGCTCTGTGCAGATAGCTCAGAGCCTGGAGTCTGCTTCGGATTCTGTGTCTCCCTCTCTCTCTGCCCCTCCCCCACTCACGTTCTGTCTCTCTGTCTCTCCAAAAATAAAATAAAAACATTTAAAAAAAATTAAAATTGAAACTAGGCTATGTTTATTTGAGCAAACCATATTTGTCAGGATGTTGGTTGTAAGATTTATGTTTATTTCCTTAAAGTTGCAAACTCTGTATGGGATACAGATTTTTCACACCAAGCTTGGTGATAATTAGGTGCCTAGGATATTATCAGCTCTTACTCCTCCTTAAAATTAGAACCATGTCTAAAAGCATATCCCTTTGTAGGAGTCGATTTAGTAAGTAAAACTGATGACTCCAATAATTGACTTGAAATCAGGGTAGAGTTATAATTTGTTATGACAATGGGATTAAAATTAACCTGATTTGGTCTTGAGATAATAGTCTCTTTGCAAAGGAAGTTATAAGAATAGCCAGCTGTTGCTGGCTCGAGAACCTGTTCTCTACTGTTATGTCATATGTAGTTTCAGAGTAAGCATACGTGAGAAAGGTGAAGAAAAGGAATAAGCAGGTAGTGAACAGATCTTCTGTGAGCCAAAGAGACTTTGGCAGGATAAAGGCAAAAATTAGCTGTGAGATAATGTGTGAATGATATTAGCAAGATCATACTAACGTGCTTTATAACAAAGACTTGGATAGAATCAGGAACCAATAATATTTAGATTTAAAAAATTATTTTATATATTCCAAATGTTTTGCTAGATATATTCACTCATGAGTGATCTCATTTAAAAACCAGACAAAATATGGCCGTGATCTTCTCCATATAGTTTTTAAGACTGGAGAATTGTGAGGAAAGCATTTCATTTGATGAACTGAGAAAAATGCACAGCTGAATGTCAAACTGAAAGCAAAATTTCATTAAGATCTTTATGAGATTATGTGTGTGCATGCTTCAGAGTACACAATACACAAATAACATCTATTGAGGTCCTAGAGATCTTTCATTTTTCATTTTATCATATATATATGTTTGTGTATGTATGTGTGTGTATGTGTGTGTGTGTGTGTGTGTATGATTAAAAGATAAATATTAAATTTGACTAATTGGCAAACATATTTAAAAAGTGAGAGATATTTTTTGTTTTCAAATCTTATGTGGTAGCTTATATTATTTGGTCACGTTAACCATTCTCTTCTGTCTTTGTGTGTTTCAATGTGGGTGGAGAACACTCGCCTGTCATATTAATTTGGGGCTTGGTAGTCATGTGACTTGAGTTGTCTAATGAAACATTTGCAAATATGACAGCTCCCACAGAGACTCTAACAAAGATTCGTGTTTTCTTTTCCCAATAGGGGTATATAGGTCCTAAACTTGACCTGCTGTTGGAGCAGGGGTACTGCAGCTAATCTGCTGATTAGCAGCTAATGGTAGCTAATGGTAGCTAATGGTAGCTAATGCTAATGGTAGCAAGAAGGAGAGGTTTGCTATTGCAAACTGCTGAAAGTTTGGAATAGTTTATTACTGCAAAAAATATTTAGTACTATACCTAGAATTTTGGTACTAATTGTCAAAAATCATTTATCCATGGTAAAATTTGTAATTAAGATTTTTCTTTGCACAAGAATATTTTTTAGTTTTCTTTGCACCAATGAATAATTTTAGATTGAATAGAAGTAGATTGTTCTGCCTTCTGGAAATTTAAAGAACGTACCTGTTAAGATGTACTAAGAAAAACAAAGATTGGAAATGTAACAACATATATGGTTGTTGCTTCAGAATGAATTTTCTAAAATAATAAAAATAAAATATGAATATATAGATTAAGAAGTAAAACAAATTGTGTTGCAAGAAACAGTTTTTTCCATGGCCTAAATGGTTTGGCTATTTGGAGAATATGGGGTCTCATATAATTTTTGAAGAACAAAGAGACATATGGTTGTCTTGAACAACTAGAACCAGAAGCTTGAATTATACCAGAATACTTTTGCTCAGACTTTTGCCTCTGCTTTCCTTACTGCATCTTGACTTCCTTTTCTCTTACTGTGAACCACCTACAAGGCCTTGGGTAGCCTCTCAAAGCATATATTAAAGCATTGCAACCAGGGAGAGACTTCCTCACCTCTTTGTTTCCAAATAGAAAATTCCCGGTTAAGGACTCTTGATTGGACCACCTGATGTCACATGCTCAACTTCAGGCTAATCAACTCTGCCTTGAAGTGGTGTATTATGATTGAAAGACTTTAGTAGAACTCCATGACTGAAAAAGATGGAGAAAATGTTCCCTATGGGTGTTATTCCCAGAAGAAAGGAAGCTTCCTGGGTAGGAAAAAAAAATACATAGCCAATTTAGAGGATTTGAAAAATATAATCAGATAATGTGAAGCTTGGTAAAAGTTTATTGTAGCGGTGCAAATTTAAAAGTCCTTGACTTTGTTTTAGGTCAGTGTTTTCTCAAAATATGGCTCATGGATCATCTGCATCAGAATCACTGGAAAACTCATTACAGAAGATTGAAAACTCGATTCAATCTCTTACCTAAAAATTCAGAATCTCTGACAGGGACCAGGAATCTGCATATTAAATTAGTCCTTCTGATAGTTATAAAGCCCTGCTAAGTTTGGAAACTACCATTTAAAATTTTCCCATGAAAAAGTGTCTGTGAGATTAAAAGGGAATAAGTTAAACAAGAGAAGTTCAGCTACCTGGCGATAAAGCCAGAATGAAAATGGTTCCCTGGTTCTTCACAGATGGGGCGTGCACTTTTGCTTCCATATTTTCTGGTTCCTCAGCTGCAGTATTTTTACTAAAGTGGATCTAATTATGTTTTCTCCTTTTAAATCTCCCTTTTCTCATGACTCTATTTATTGACTAAGACTTCTCTAACTCTACTTCAGCAGTCCTTCTGTACTCTCTCCTCTGTTCCCACTGAAGTGTTTTCAGTTCAGTCTCCAATTACTCCCCATATTTCATCTGTATTTTAGAATACAATCCACAAAACTGTATCTGAAATCCTTGGGCTCAGATTTATTTCAGATTTGTGTGTGTGTGTGTGTGTGTGTGTGTGTGTGAGTGTGTGTGTATGTATGTTTTATAAGTATGTATATATGAGTATATACATATAAGTATGTATATATATATAAGTATATATACAAGTATATATACATGTCATATATTAGTAGGGTTTGAGTCAGTACTCCATTTTCAAACATTGATATTTCTGCAGTGAAACTAATTGGGGTATATATTATAAAAAGCCTCCTGTCAGTTTAGGTCACCTTTTGCCATGAATGAGTTGCCAATGAATTGGGATTTTGGAATTATAGGTAAGAGATTGTTACATAAATGACCTTGTTTCTTGCCTCCAATTCCTCTTTCTGTTTTAGAAAGTTGTTATATACTTGTTTTCCATTTGCAAAAACTATGCTAGACACTCCAGTAGATGCAAAGAAGAGAAAACCAAAATGCCTCTCTTTGAAGATGTTCATTTTTCTTAGGAAGAAATAGACATGAAGAGAAATACATTAAGGGACAAAATGAAGGAAGGGTACAGAGGGATGAGGTCTTAATATTGCAGGATTAGTAAAAGTCTACCAAGCATCAGGGTTTGACTGGGAGAGCTTTTATGGTATGGAGGGAGTGCTGACAAAATTTCTTCTCAGGACCTGAATTGTTTGAATGTCCCACAGAGATTTGAGGGATTGCCCGTTGAGATGGTTTCTTCGAAAATTCTATACCACCTATATGGATGATGGTACGTTTTGTCACAGATTCTCAACACTCCCTTGTATCACTTACTTGTCTGGGTTTTTTTTTTTTTTTTTTTTTGTCATTTCTCATGGTAGTACTTTTTTTTTTTCCATTTTTGTATAATAAACAATAGGAATTCAGTGTCACACAAAAATTTGAGTTTATTGCTCACAAGTCTGGAGTCATCTGGGTGTTGAGTGGGTGGCCCTACTGAACTGTGCTGAACTTACATGTCTAGAGTTGCCTGGTGGTCACCTGAACTAGACTGTTTGGCTGGGCAGCTGTGACAGCTGGAGCCACATTGTTCTGCTTCATGTGCCTTTAATCCTTCAAGAAGCTATCTCAAGGCATTTTCTCCTGGTAATGACAGAGGAATAATAAAGCAAGCCACCATGAGCAAGCCCATGTCAAGCTTCTGTTTGTGTCACACCTGCTAACCTCCCATTGGCCTAGGCAAGTTCCATGGCTGAGCCAAAGCCAAGGGGCAGAGCAGCTCACCCTATCCCCAGGTGGAAGATCCAGCAAGGTTACATGGCAAAGGGTATGGATACAAAGAGGGGTGAAGACCTGAGATAATCTTTGCAATCTTCAGCACTTCTCTTTCGCAGACTTGTGTTTTAACCTTTATGAAATAGTGTGATATTGTCACAATTTCTTTCCTTTTTTTTTTTTTTTTTTAATGATTCCCCTCATGCAGCCTCTGTCCTGGAAATCCTGAATCATCTATTCCTGCATGCCCATTCTCCCTGTCCCTCTGCTGAGGGTGTTCTTCTCCCTTCCTCTATTAATCCTATAAAGTCTAGCTGAAATGTACATGAGGCTTTCCCTCTGTATGGCAGATATTTGTGTGTGGTGCCTCATGCCAAACAACAAATAAGAGGCAGGGTCAGTGTCTGTTTCATCATAGTATAACGAACCATGCTTTGGACAAATAGAATCTTGAGAATAGCATGGGAAAGTTTATGAATAAAAGGCCCTGCCAAGAGGCTCATCTCTGAGGGTCAAGTATTAACAATGTGAACTGGATGGCACAAATTTTCACTTGTTTTAGGAGTTAAAAAAAATCAACAAATCATCAAAAGGGAACAAATTTGAATCTTTAGCTAGGGCTTGGATCGTAATTGATATAGGGATTGTTAGACTAGAAATATCCTACATTCTGAGGTCACTACAACCTATGTTCAAATCCTCATATTTTCACTGTATTCTTTGTGGAAATTTAGGCATATTATAGACTTTCTGAGAATTTCACTTCCTTATCCTTTCATAATGTATCAGAAAAATTAAATGAGGTATATAAATGATGTAGGGCAACTGGCACAACATTACAATTTCTTTTCTAAATCCTTCAATAAAAAAGAAGCAAAATTATATAAAACAACTTATAGGGGCGCCTTGGTGGCTAAGTCAGTTAAGCGTCAACTCTTGATTTTGGCTCAGGTCATGATCTTGCAGTTCGTGAGTCCAAGCCCCATGTCAGACTCTGCGCTGACAGTGCATAGCCTACTTGGGATTCTCTGTCTTCCTCTCCCTCTCTCAAAAGAAGTAAATATTTAAAAAAGAAAACTTATAATTTAATATTTCCTTGAGAGATTTCATGTTGTTGGAATTATTCATTTTTGAATTATTTCTATTCTGTCACTCCTCTGATAACAGATCACTTATGTGCTTTGTGGTGCATACACAGGGAGAAATGAGGCACCCTGACCTCTGACCGCCAGTGATTTGTGAAAATGCTGATCGGCTCATGTGACATCCTCTACCTGATGTGTCTGTTTCACAGCCCAGATGGTTGGCAAAACATAATTTGCAAACCCTCTGTCAAGGCTTTTGTGACATCTGGAGATATGCTGATGTTTGATGTCTTAATCCAATCCATCAAAGACCTTGTGGAGAAAACCACGTGTCTGTACTATTGTCTGCATAGAATTCAAATACACAGCACTTGCTGCAAAATAATCTGCCAGACTCAGGAGTAAGGAAGAAGAAAAAAAATTGGTGGCTCCAAAGTGACCCTAAACCCACTATGTACCTTGTTCTAACATTGCTCAGCTACCCAGAGGCTTGCTGCTAGTCTTCTAGAAACACAAAACAACCCTTTAATGGCTCTATGAAAATGATTTATATGCAGTAGAGGAATATCACAATACCAGTTCTGTGGTCAAAGAGAAGCAAATTGTTAACCTTGGTACTTTGGGTTTGGTTTGTCAATTATGTAAAGATGCTCCCAACAGTGTACTTGGCCCTCGAATATTAAACACCTGGCAATCTGCCACATCCTGTGTAGCTGAGGTCTTTCTTTTGATTTGAAAAGCAGCATCATAGTTGGGTTTCCACTTAAGTGACTTTCAGCTGCTTTGAAATTGCCTGAAGTTGAATGAAAATATGTTTTACCAGGTGTTTTCCAAGCAAGGTTGGTTAGAAATCTGCCAGAGCATTTGGGAACTGGTTTATTAATACGTGTAATCATGACTGGGCTCACCGATCTCTGAAAACAAATGATAAAGATAGAAAGACATAGTAAATCTATAATAAGAAGCCACTTTACTTCTTTATATTTTTATAAGAACGTGTTAAACCTCTATCCAAGGCTCGAAAAAAGCAAAAACATATTAATTTAACTAAACTTTGCCAAATAATGGAAGACTAGGAAGGAAGTACTAACTCTAGGAGTACTGTTTATGCAAGAATAAAATTAAAAGGGAGCACCTTCTTGCCTGGGCTCATGCATGAGGCAGCCTGACAAAGTTGAAGAAATTGATAGGAGGCTTGACTCCTAGTTATCAGAGATAGAGATTCATAGAGCATCTCATTAAGTAGAGATGTTCTCATGATGAACACCTGTGGAAGTGAGGAAGAGAAGCAGGATTGGACATGGAGAACACCATGTCTCAATGAAGCAGGACATGCCAAGACCAGAACCCCAGTGTGATCAGTCTTTGGGTATAGGCTGCTCTGGAAGGAGGCACAATCTTGGACAAGCTGTGTATTCAGCTGAAGCAGTCCCCAAGGAGGGTTGGCAGTGGATGCCATCTTCTTGCAGCATTTCCAACATATGGAGGGATAAATACTTCATTCCTGAAGGGGGATTTGGACATCACACCACTGTACGACTTCACCATTCTATTTTTTTCTTACAACCTAATTTTCTAATCCATAGGTGTTAGTTCTGCCACCTCCTATCTCAAAGCATTGAACAATGATCAAAAGTGCTGATAGGTAAGTTTTTCTTTTTAATAAAATTATAGTTACTCGATCCTGTTACTTCATATTAATTGGGTATTCATATGCACGTTGAACTCAGCAAATAGACAAAGGATTAGGAACGCTTTGGTGAGCAAAACAAAGTCCCTGTTCTCTTGGAGCTTACACACTCATTCATGACTCATCCGATTAGGTGAAGCTGTTTTTGGCTTCCTAATACTTGGTCAATATAATGTAGTAGTTAGCCAATGATCAACCAAAATATATGCTTAAATACCTTGCTTTTATGTCTTCCACTCCTTGTCAAGGGGCTGTGTGTGTCAAAGCCCACCTTCAAAATTCAGGAAATTTACAAGACTGTTTTTGGTTTCACTTCCGATGATGAGATGCCTCAAGGTCTGCAAGAGGTGAATGAATGAGGTTTGTACTTTCCCATGTTTTTGTGGCATGCACATAACACCCTGTACATGTGAGAGGGTGCTTTTAGATCCCTGGGAATATGTTGGAGCCTTTTGAAGTGCCTTCTGGTCCTACAGTTCTCCAGGACTCCTTTTTAAAATTTTGTCTAGGATCTAACATTCCCTAACTCAAATCACACCTTTAGGCATCTGCAAACTAACTGAAAGATTGCTATTGTTTATACCAATCGCCTAGGGGTGAGGCTTTTTTATTTTATTTTTTTGTAAGGTGAGCTCTGAATCAAATCAAATAGCTATGCAAACATGAAAATGTGAGATTTTCTAGGGAGCTACCAGTTTGGACGAAATAATTGAGATGTTCTAAGCATGAGGCTTTTAATAGAATTCCAAAAGGGCCAGCCGTCTTTCAGCCATGAGGCTGCTGCTTTTTCATGGCTACAGTGCCACTGCGCTGATAAGGGAGAGTAGGATGGCTGGAATAGCCTGAAGTTTAAATGCCATACGGTCTACTGTCTGTCTTAGGTATGTCAGTCATTTCTCTGGACAAGCACTTTTTAGTTTGTTCAGTGGGTTGGGCTAATTTCAAGAGTTCTGAAATTACTGGTTTTAATTGCTTTGCCAGTATTTTCATTGTTTTTGTAGGAGTGCAGTTTCATGGGCATCCTCACTCCGCCATTCCATAAATCTATATATTCCTGGGTTCTTAAACTTCATGATATGCATTAGTGTGACCTTTAAAAAATTTTTTTAATTTTTAATTTTTATTTTTTTAATAATTTATTTAATTTATATCCAAGTTAGTTAGCATACAGTGCCTTTTAATTATCCCTTTATTGTCCTGGGCTTTTCCAATTCAGACATGCATGTATTTTAACATTGGCAATATTTCTCATGTGATTTTTAAAATAATTTCTTCCCTTTTCCCTTTTTTGTCCATCTGAAATGCCTATTTCCCATATTAATTTTCAGACCTTTTATTATTTCTCTATTTTTCCTTTTATCCTTCTTCTATTTTCTCAGATATCTCCTTGATATTATCTTCTCAATCTGTTTTGGAAATTTTATTTTGATGCTCATATTTTTAATTTCTAGAAATTATTCTCTATTATTTTAAAAATAGCATACTGTTTTGTTTTGCAAATACAATATTTTTTTTTCACTGTTGCAAACCAATTAGCATTTCTCATGAAGTTTTGCTTGATGTTTTCTGGAGTGGTTTTTTTTCCTGCTCATTTTCATCTTTCCTGTATGTTGGGAGCATATTTCATAGTAAGAGTGAGGCACTAAAACGTATTGGCCACTGTATATGCTTTGGTGGGGCTTTGGATGGGATTTACATTAGGGTGATTGTTTGGGTTGTGAGTAGGACATTTAATTGGGTGATTCACATGGTAGTATGCAAGCAGTATTTTTTTTTTATTGGGAACACTAAGTTCTGTCAGAAAAAAAAAATGTATCACTTGAATGGGGGCTGGAAATCTGGTCTCTGGCATTCTGTGTATAGACTTTGAGTGAATAACTTTCTTTTATTTTTTTAATCCCACATCTTGCCCCTTTTGTATACTTCAACCATATTCGGTACCTGTGAATGCCATGCTTTTCTGGGGTTCTTGAGGAAAATTATCCCTACCACTATCCCTCACCTGTCTCCTTTATAGTGACCCAAGTCTTCATTTTTCTGCATCTTTAAACATCATTGCCATCTTCCATCTGCTTTTCTGCCTTTCAAAACTGTTGAAATATTTTGTCTGCTAATGAAGACTCTCTCCTCCCCAATCTCTTTTGTCCTTGATTTAAGCATTTTATACCTTACTCTTATTCTGGTAGGCCTCTAAAAGAAGTCCCACTAAAAACAAGAAGAAATGAATAATCTTTTAAAAATATTTGAAGAATAATACATAAATAATTTTTAGATGGATGTCTTATACATTTGACTTTATAATCAAATCTTTGGGCTGTTTTCCATATCATTTCCATAATCATCATTAACAATTCTTAAATTCCAGCATGGGAGCAGCTTTTGAATTTGGGTATGAGGAATATTTCACAAACGTAGTTGGTCATATTAAGCAATTTTGAAATTAAAATTGTCAGTTAAGTTATAGCATGTAAAGTGTACACATCATAAACTCAATGTTTACTTATGCATGTGTCCACTTTACTACCTAGGGTAAGATACAGAACATTTCAGGATTGCAGAAGGCTTTTTTATGCCTCCTTTCAGTCAAAGACAACCACCTTTCTGAATTTTATGGCTATCAATTAGTTTTGTTTGCTCTTGAACTTCATATAAATGGAACCATAGAGTATGAACTCTTTATGTCTGGCTTATTTGAGTATTGCATCTATGAGAGTCATCATGTTGTTACGTGGTACACTTTTTTTTTTTTTTTGAGTTTATTTATTTTGGGACAGAGAGAGAGAGCAAGGGAGGGGCAGAGAGAGAGGGAGAGAGAGAGAATCCCAAGCAGGCTCTGTGCCATCAGCGCAGAACCCAATGCAGGGCTTGATTCCACAAACTGTGAGATCATGACCTGAGCTGAGATCAAAAGTTGAATGCATAACCTACTGAAGCCACCCAGGTGCCTCTACACTTTTTAAATTGTTTTTTAATACTTTATTGTATAGATATGTCATCATTTATTCTATTGTTGATGAACTGTGTTTTCAGTCTTTTTTCTATTGTGAATAAAGCTGATATGAACATCCACATATAATTCTTTAAAAAATTATTTTATAAAAGCATTGGTGCATACCTAGCCAGCCAGCAAAAATCAAAAACCTAAAAAGGGATAAATGGATTTGATACCTTGATACCAAGACCTATAATTGTCACATGGGGGATTTAGTGTGATG
Organism: Panthera uncia; assembly: GCF_023721935.1. Taxonomy (NCBI): domain Eukaryota; kingdom Metazoa; phylum Chordata; class Mammalia; order Carnivora; family Felidae; genus Panthera; species Panthera uncia. The sequence goes on along the minus strand of NW_026057578.1, from coordinate 32,942,295 downwards.
TCCCTCACCTGGTATGAAGGCCAGAGATTTTGGGAGTTTTCAAAAAATTAGAAGAAAGTTGTTTGCTAAGGAATGAGAAAAACATCATGAATTAGATAAGTATTTTGAATTATTGCCTTTTTGCTAATCAAGGTGCAGTTACACAATTCTCTTTCTGTGATGCCTAGCTGCTCACATTTTCAAGTGAATTGGGTGAAACAAACCAGATACTTCATGAAATTGATTATAATCTGTGGTATTTACAAGGGTTACAGTTTCACCTAAGTACTGCATAAGTGGTTTGTTTAAACATCTCAGTTATATTTTATGAGCTGGATTTCTTCTATAATTGGGAGGGAAATGAAGCCATTAAGACTTACTCTTTGGCACTGTCACCACTATTTCCATTAGTTTGTCAAATTAAAGATTATATAATGCTATTAAAAACAGCTGTTTGTGTTAAACCAACTTCTCTAAAATGTAAACAAATGAGCTTTATTTCTTTTGCCTAAAACTGGCAGATCAACATATTCATGTAAGACATTGGTTCTCAAGGTGTGGTCCCATATTAAAAGCATCAGTTTCAGCGTCACTTGGGGATTGTTGGAGATGCAGATTCTTGGGCTTCACCCCATACCTACTGAATCAGAAACTTTGCGGTTGAGACCCAGTAATCTGTATTTTAACATGTTCTCCAGGTGATTCAGATATACTCTGAAGCTTGAACTGTAGCTTAATACATGGGTTTTTAATCCTGGCCATGCATTAGGGTCACCAATGTGATTTCAGAGAATACTGATCCCTGAGTCCCACCTCCAGAATTCCTATTTAAATAGGCCAAGGTAGTATGGGCTTTGGGATTTTTAAATGCCCTGAGGTGATTCTAATGTGTGGCCAAAGTTGAGAACTATTTGTTTAACAGGATCAAAAGAAATAGCATCCTAGGCTTGCTAATTGTTGGTCACTGAATGGAGTAAGACCTGGAAGCTATCACTTGCATTTTGAGATAAGTCTTGGATAATGTTCCTGTCTTCATCTGAGCCCAACTCAGAAAATTAAGTACTACCAGAAAGCAAATGGACTATCGAGTGTTAGAAATGACTCCTTTTTTCCCATTTAGCAGAAAATCCTTCATTTAAGAAAAATACAAGTAGCTCATTCAGTGGTATACATGACAGGATATTATAAAGTAAGCCTCTTGATTAGAGAACTTCAGTCAGAGATATCAATTCTAGATCCTTCCTAGGTATAGAGAATCTGGAGAGAGTGTTACTCAGGTTTGTACATTTGCATCTGGTTCTTTAAAGTGAAGCAATGCTGTAGGCCCCTATTATCCTCAAATTCCTCATTTAAACCAAGACTCAACCAATAACTCTTGTTTCCCTTGTGTTAGAATGTTTTACTTTTCCCTGGCTATAAGAGAGATTTTTTGGTGGGAAATGGTGAGTGGGGGTGGAGACCCACCGATACCTTAAAAATCTAGATGTGGAGGAAGGCCTGTTTTCTGCTAATGGGTTGATAGCTAGAGTTACAAAATGTTCAGTTTACACATTTGTGAAATCTCTAATTACAAGCTATCTGAATGAAAGGGGAAATTTGCTGAAGTTGCTTAACTAATTCTTACCTTGATAACACCTCTGTTATTCGGGTGAAGAGAAGGGACTGAAGCCAAGAAAGGGTTGTAAACAGGTGTGATGGAAGGCATGTTTCTGTAATTTATATGAATTTTATTGAGAATTGTAGTGTGTTGAGATAGTCTTGGAACATCCTTACCATTCCTGGGAAGCCACAAACAAAACATCCTACTAAGATTTTGCAAGCAAGAGTAGTCCGGCATCTCTATCACAACAACAATACAATTTCCTAAGACTCTAAAGGTCAGACTAGTTAACCTTTCTCTCCCTTTAAAGTCCCCGTTCCCAGTGGTCATGAGTAACTCTAATAAGGCTCTGAGTGGTGTAGGTTGGTGAGGGAAAAGAAATGCCACTTTGCAAGGTATCTCCAGTCTTCTGTGTATATTGGAGAACTAGTCTGGATCTTGATCAAGATGACCCAATGGCAAATGCCTTGATGATTTCTCTTTCCAGGCTGGGTATTTGTTAATGTTAATATGAATTTCTAAGGAGACAAAACAGCTGTCTTCATCAGTTCTCTCTATTGGGATTCAGCCATTAGTTACCTAAGTCAGGGTTTTTCTTTAGCCAGAGATACTTATAGGCATTTGATGAACGTTTATAGGTTATATAAACACGAAAATCGTGATGACTACATTATTTACATAAGCAGGTATTGGCTGCATAAGCGTATGCCAAATTTCAAAGGTATAAATCCTTATTCTTGAGTTGTTTAGTGGAGATGGTATAGAAATCTAGAAATTATGCTGTTATACTAGGATTCTTCAAATGTGGGTTGACCCTGAGCCAGAAAAATATGACCATAAACCTAGCTAGATACAACTGAATTCATGTAGAACTCCTCCTGGACTCCCCAAGAAATGGGCTTTCATTTTACTCCCTGTCCAAGCTTTCAAGGATTGTAACTTCTGCGTTTTACAAGAGTCTCTCACAGTAAAGATGTTCTGACTCAGTATAGAAGTTGATATGGTTAAAGCAAGCCAGACATGTTTTCCATCAGCATGTAGAAAATGTTATTCCCAAGTGACCTCAGATTGTAAATATTTGTAGGATTTCCTGGAAATGAGCAAATTTGGAAGAAGATATTCTAGGTGGCACAGCTCAGCTGCTGAATTGTTGGCTGCATTTGTGATATAGTGGGAGCTGAGCAGGAGGCCTGGCTTTCTCTCACATGAGTTCCAGCAGGAGGGTGGTTGACTCAGGCCTTATTTTTTTTAAATTAATTAATTTATTTGTGAGAGAGAGCATGCGCATGAGAGAGTGAAAGAGCACATGCTTGAGCAGGGGAGGGGCAGAGAGGGAGAGAGAGAATCCCAAGGAAGCTCTGCACCATCAGCGTGGTGCCCAATGGTGGGGCTTGAACTCACAAACCGTGAGGTCATGACTTGAGCCAAAATCAAGAGTTAGACAGTTAACCAACAGATCATGATCTGAGCAGACATCAAGATTTGGACACTTAACCAACTGAGCTATCCAGGCACCCCAACCAAGTCCTTATTTTTAATTCTGATTGGGTAATGTATCCACTGGATAGTTTCACTGCTAGGTGAAAGTACCTCAGAGGGAAAACCCAACCATTTTTCTGACCAACTTCGCCAGACCTACTAACATTAATGTTGTAAGACTCTGGATGCAATTTATTTTAAATGAGGAAAGTCCTGATATTTTAACACACAGTTCTCATTCTTTCCAGACATTGTCAGCATAGAAAAACATGGATACTGGGAATGCTTGTTTCTTTCTTCTTACCAGCAGCTGGGTGGTCCAGCTCAGACCATTTGTTAAACATTATTGGAGACGATTAAGTGAGGATAAACACTTCTTGGCAGGAACAGGAATCAGGTATAGGAGCTGCTGTATCCTGTGGGTGAAAATGGAAATTTATATCTTGCTTTAAAGTAGCCTGTTTGTGATGATACCCTGAAGAAGATAAGGTTCTTCTCTCAGATGATGAGGCATTCTGAAAAATAATGCCTCTCCTCTGGTTTCATTTATTATTTTTTGCCCCAGATTTTTGTCAGTTGAAGCAATTGGGACACGTGCCTCTGGGTGGAATATATATCTTTTACTTCTTATGATACAACAGAATGTGGAACCCTGAGCCCCTCAGTCAGAAGTTCTGGCTTCTGGTCCCTGTTCTGGGATGGACCGTTAGTGTCTTTCCATGTTATGTCTCCTCCACAAGTGAAGGTAGTCAGTGACTCTTCTCAGTCTCTCAGTAATATAATGTACATGAAGGTAACACTTGAAGTAGTGGCCACTCTTTGAAGAAAGATTGTATGTAAACATCAGATAATAAATAAGAATGATAAAAACGTCAAGCATCTGAATGTGGGCAAAAGTAATTTGGGATGAAACCACATATATAGGTATTTCTTAAATGCTGTTTCCTGAACTATATTTATCTTAGATGAATCTAATCCAGTTTAATACCACACATATGCAGTGAATTCTGGAAGTCAGGGGTGGGGGCTAGAGGGAGTAGGGGGAATGGAGGTGTCAGGGAGTGGCTTTTTATGCTTCCTGTGGGGGTTGAGTGGTAGCAAAAAAACTAATCATGGCATTTGCCCTTCTCTAATGAGAACTGACTAAATGGGATCCTGCACATGTTAGAGACTATGTATATTGTTGTGTTTATTATAGCATTATAATTATTTGTGGACATGCTTTTATTTTCAACTATCAATTCAGAGAGTTTAAGGTATGTGTCTTATTCATCATAGTATATATAGAATAGATATATTCTGGCATCTCACCAAATATCTGGTCTATAGTAGGGGCCTGATAAATGAAAAATAATGTTGCCTTCTATTTAAGAGCCCAAACTCTTTGTTAGGTGCATTTCTAAACAATTTCACATGTGATTACACATGTAATCCCCATTATAGCCACAGACACACCCCATTAGCATTAGGCAATACGGATAAAAAAGAGAGGTTATTGGGAAAATGTTACAGAGAAGTAGTGAAGTATACATAATCCTCAGACTCTCTCCACCCAGAGCCCAATGGTTCTGTAGAGAGGAACCCTGTCTCCAAAGTGTTCTACATCAATGGTTCTCAGGCTAGCATCAGGACTACTTGAAAACTTGTTATAAATGCATATTAGGAACCATAGTCAGTCCCTAAGGACTTGGAAGTTCTAGGGGTAGGACCCAGAAATTTGCATTTTATCAAGTCCTCCAATGGGTTCAGTGTACACTGAAATTTCAAAATCATAACTCTATATAATTTTGGTGAGAATAGGGTTGGGGAGAACATGCAAGGAATGTCTGTGGGATTATAAACCAATAGAAACTCCCTCATTGGTGAAGTGGCCTTGTTAGAAGTGGGTAGGATGGGGGCTGGTTCTAGTATCAGCCTGTTGTTCTACTGAGATAACTCAGAGCCACTGAACCAGCTCTCGGGTGAGCTAGCCAAAAAGGGAGAGGAAGAAAGTCACCACAGCTATCCACATCCATCCCTCATCAGATGTATCCTACCCTCCTTGCTCTATAGATGTGGAAAATAAAGCACAGATGGAATGCCTACGTTGCCTTAAGGCACTCTGTTGAGGGGTGGTGAAATCCTGACTCAAACCCACAGTCTCACTCTAGGTCCATGGTTCTCAAACTTGGTGGGTAGCAGAATCACCTAGGGCACTAGATAAATAGAAGAGGCCAGGCCCTAGCTTACTTCAAGGAGCCTGGGCCTCTGTGGTCCTGATAGCTCTCCAAGTGGTTTTGATATACCCCACATTTTATCAGGCACTGTTGTAGAGGATTAGTACTCAACCCTTACTAGAGAACATTGAAGAAACACACTTGCTCAGGCTATACCCCTAACCAGTTACATCTGAAACTTTGGGGCCTTGGTATCAGCATTTTTCAAAGTTTCCAGTTGATCTCAGGCATAGCCAGGATTGACAACCACTGCTCTAGAGTCCATGCTCCTAACCAACAGGAGACAGCTGCCTCCTAGTGAAGGTGCCATATCCAAACCACTAGTGCAATGCCTGGCAGATAGTTCTAACCTGGTGATTGTTTGCTGGCCTGGAATTTTCTTATGGTCTTATATTTTCCAAACTGCTGTTCTTCCCCAGATGGGTCTTAGGCAAAGTTTTGAAATTCTGAGAGTTTTTTCCCTCAGCAACCACTCCTCCTTTTTGGTCTTTCACTACTTTTCTGGAGTATTTTATACTCAAGAGTTTCCTGTCACTCCCTGTTCTGTGAGGCTTTACTGCAGCCAGAAACTCCTGCCAGGGTCCTGCTATACTCAGTTCTTTCCTAAATACTCCTCTCCCCTCAAATTAAGTTACTCTCAATGGAAGCATAGTATAAATCTTTTATAGGTATCTCAGTCTTGTGTTTATAGCATTCCTGGAGTGCCTATTAATATGCAGATTCCTGACCCCTCCACAGTCTTTGTAAATCAGAATATATGGGGTCAAGCCTCAGAGATCTGCTTTTTAATATTTTCTAGTATTCCTTTTTCACATTTCGGTTTGAAATTGATGCATCTCAGCCTAACACAATGCCACGGAGATAGTAGACTTCCGTAGCTCTCTGCTGAACTAACTGGGGTGAATGGCTAATTATGTGTCTGATGAAGTAATGTCTCTTGACTGATTATGGCAGGTGTGTAACTTTCCCAGTGGTCTTTTACATTTAACAAAAGCTGCCTCGGGCTACCAGCCTTGATTTCTTACTACCAGGGACCTCACTTGTACATGCCCTTTCAGAAAGGTTTTCCAACAGAGCTCTGTAATCACACTTATTTATAACCATACCCTAGATTTTTACCACAGCAGACCCTATTGTTCTCATTTCCCCACCCACTAAAGGGTACTCAAGGACATAGCAGGTGTCTTACTTTTCCTGCCCAGCTGTGTATGCACCACCTGTAGCCCAAAGAATCCCAGCTTCTGCGTTTATAAATGTTGTTAGAATTTTCTTATTGCCAGTTTCTGGGGTAGCATAACAAGGAGGGCTTGCCCTGTATTTGGAATTGATGGTTTTCAAAGGCTCAATTTCCAAATCAAATATCTAAATTGGCACCCCAATTTCTAATTACCCATTGATTCTCGAAATATCCTATGAACTCCACCAAGGAGAAACGGGAAATGAACTAAAACAGGCCACCTGCCTACCGGACAGATGCTATTTGAAGGAGTGGTTTTAAATTTTCATTTTGGTTTTAAAGATTTGTTACTTGGAAGAGGCTGTGTACTTGGCACCATTTTATTTTGATGGAAAAATAATTGTAGAGTATTAGTATTTTTCAAGAGAGTTTATTTTACTGAATCTTTCATGCTTGCATTTTTGTTCTGAAATCTACACACAGTTTTCTACACTTAACAAGTATCATTTGAAGATCAACATTCCATTTTAAGCATATTACATCGTCGATTGGCTCCATGCTTCTTTCCTTATTGTGCATCAGAATCAACTGGGGGCATTTGAAAAAATACTGTATCTCAGGTCCCACACTCCAACCTTCAGGTCAAATTAGTCTTTGGTGAGCTAGTCACCTGTCGTCGTTGTCGTCGTCGTCTTCTTCTTCTTCTTCTTCTCCTCCTCCTCCTCCTCCTCCTCCTCCTCCTCCTTCTCCTTCTTCTTCTTCTTTTTTAAATCTTCCCAGGTAAGTCTGTGGGATAGCCAAGGCAGAAAATACTGGACTGAAATTAATTAATTTAATGGCCAAGGTAACGGGCATTGTTAGTCTATTCATTTTATAACATCCTTTGTGAGCAAAAGCTCTACCTCTTTTACTTTGTTTTTCTCCATTGTTTTAATTTTATATGCTAATGTAAATAAAGTGATCTTAAATTATTTTTGGAACAAGATGAGCATAAACATTAGAATTTTTAGAACAGAAGCTGAATGAAGCACACAAGAATTCTGATTTGTAATGGAATTAAGACAATGAACATAAAGTGCATATAGACAAAGAGAAACTGAAGAATTCTTTTAAGTGACAAAAATTTACTTAAGTGTTAGGCATTAGGTTTGGGCTGGTGAAGGTTAAAAGATGACATAATCCTGTGTTAGGGTTCTTTGGTTCAAGCAACAGAATTCATTTCTGCTCACTACAGAAGAAATGGCATTTTTTGGAGGGATTTGGAGTGGGGTACAGGTTAAAAGGAAAGACAAAAGAAGAAATGGAAGAAAAATCAGAATTACAAGGGCTGAATCCAGGTATTCCCGTGATCTCAGTAAGAGCACCCATACAGCAGTTTTGTTAGGGATCTAAGGTTGAAATGAAAGTCCTCCAATTATTTTTTTTCAACCTTTCATTACTCAGTTCAAGGTAGAAAGTCCCAAAACAGAAACTCCAATTTGTCCTGCTTAAGTAATGTGCCCACAGGCTTGGCAGGGAAGGCCAGGCACCTTGATTTATAGCCTCTCCAAGACTAGGCCTAATGAGGGGAAATATTCCCCCAGAACGCTGTTACCAAAAGAAAGTGGAAAGGATGCTGGGCAGCCAATAATAAAATAAAATAAAATGAAATGAAATGAAATAAAACTTATTTAGTCTCTCATTAAATAATTTTAATTAGAAGGCGTACTCAGATATATAAGATGTAATGTTTAGGGGCCATGTAAAAGCTTCTTATTTGGGCCAGTTTCATTCACTTATTCCTACAAAAGCCTGAAGAAGTAAACACTATTGTCTTAGATTTTTAGGGACATTGAAAAGTAGGGCATGGAGCCATTTGGTTAGTTGGCAAGGTCACAGAAATGACAAATGGCAATGCTGAGTGCAAACTGAAAACTGTTGGACTTTATCATCACACACCTTTGTGCTTACTAACACCTAAGAAGCTGAAGAATGTTAATATGAGAGAGAATCCAGTGAAAGGTGATAGGTATTAAAGGAGGGAAAATTGCTTCCTTTGGGGGAATTGGGAAGACCTTGAGGCAGGTTTGGCACATGTGGAAACACTGTAATCCAAGGAAAGGGTGTGGCAAAATGTATTTCAGGGAGTGATAGAATGAGTGAATGAGGGCTTAGAGGCAGTTCAAATGAATCTATGATGGAAAGGTCGGTATGTAGCCTAGGTGGGGTCTTGGGTTGGATTTTATTTGCTTAATAATAGGAAACTGTCAACAGTTTTTGATCAAGGCTAATAAGCAGGGGAGGCATAAGGGAGTCTGTTTAAGAAAATTAGTCTCTTACTGTGTACAGCATCAATGGAGTGAGTAGGGCTTTGGGAGAGAAATAAGCCGGCCATATGGTTGAGCAGGTGAAAGATGAGGCCGCTGAAGGCCTATGCTAGGAAGCAGTCAGCAAGAGTGGAGGAACCCTGATAAGTTTCAGATACTGAATGATGTAGGGGTGGTGGGAAGAGTGAGGGAGATGTCAAAGGAGGCAGGTTGATGCCTGGACACGTCAGGAAGAGAGACAAGGTTGGAGGAGGATGGAAATGTTCAAAGGCCTTTGTAAATGGGGGAGTGGTGCGCGTCAGAGTGGTGTGTTCTGGATGTAGGAGATGGACAATCCCCTGTGTGGAAATGATGCTTGAAGACGTGACAGGAGTCGGGCAAGTGAGTTGTTGAGTTGACAGAAGTGAGAAATGATTGCATGAGTGTGGCTGCAGCTTTGAAATATGCCCTAAAGTTAATCCGATCCAACCCTGATTGTGCGTACAAGTCAGAGCTCGTTGAAAGCTATTTTCTTACAGAAATGTTCTTCCAGTTTTTAAACCACTCACCACATATGTTATGTTTCAGGCTTGAAAGATTTCAGATAATTTGCATACATCTCTCTCCTTAATTGAATTCATGATTATTTTATAGAACTCTCTTATATGTTGATGGGGTGGATGAGAGGGGATGATTCTGAGCCATCATCTGTGCTACAGGCAGGTAGTTACTACAGACTAGCAGAGCTGGGAAATACCCAAGAGCTTTATATTGGTGAATTGGCCCATTTTACGGATGCAAAGAGGAAGTTTTTCTTTCCATGGACTCTGAAGACATAGGGAGTGTTGGACGTGGGAGGTGGCATCGGGAATCGAGGTAGGGTCAAGTAGTCTCACCAAGAGACTTGTGGACTCGCCTGTAGTGAAGAGAAAGGACTCACACCTCTTGTCTTGTTTTTCCCTAGGTGTTTGTGCTGCTTGTCCTCGGTCCTGAGTATAGAATGCTGTCATGTTTGCCTCAGAGCTAGATTGTCAATGTTTTAATTTTCAGAAAGTTAAAAGCGTAATTCTCAGATGAATATAGAGTTAACATTAATTGGCTTAAGTGACTCATTAGCTGAGGGACAGGAAGGATGGCAAAGCTGATGTGAAGACGCTTTGAGGATCTAGGGTCTAGAGAGTCAGTCCATTAGGAGAGGCAGATGGAAATTAGAGTTTACTTTTGAAGGTAGAATCAAAACTGTTTAAAGCCCTATGGGACAGTACTATGCTAACCTTTTGGGATATCTATTCTATAAAATAATAAGGATAATAATTTACAGCTCTAAAGGATCAATATGTACCTTTCAATATCTGCAAGTTAACTTGTGACCTGGACCCTTACTGAGTGCAGTTAGCAAGTCAGACAATGGTTCTTCTCCTTTATTAGGACAAAAGTTGGCAAGTTACAGTGGGCCAAAATCCACGGGCCACCCATTTTTATAAATAAAATTTTTAATAAATTAAGTTTCTTTGGAACAGAGCCATGGCTGCTTTGGCTGTTTTTTGTGCTACAACAGACTGTTGTGACTGAGTGTCATATGTGGCCCCTAAAGCCTAAAATATGTTCTGTCTGGCCCTTTAAAGGAAAAGTTTGCTGACTCCTGCACTAGAGAATGAAATAATCCTTGGTTGGGCCGTTAAACAATTAACATGAACGTGCAATTATCCTTTTGCCAATGTTACATTTTGCACAATTTCAACAAGAGAAAAGAATGGAAATCTTGGCAGTAGAAATTTTGTATAATTCCATGAGAATGGGGAACAGCAGAGTCCAAATTACCTTGCATACCGATTGGAAAAGTCAGGAGTCATCTCCTGGCTCCCTGTCATGATCGAGTTTTAAGTATACCAGTTTCTTTGTATATGCTTGTGTTGAGAAAGAATGAGAAAGAGAGGGAAAGGGAGAGAGAGACAGGGGGCATTGAGGGTGAAAGGATAGATTGAGGAAAGAGACAAAGAGCAGATTTTCTGTATCTCTGCCTTGGACACCTGCCCTGAGTATCTAATACTAAAAGCTAAGAGTGTGGATATTAGTTCCTTGCTCCAGACCCAGCATCTCAGGATAGCCATGGAAAACAACTTGGCTAAGGTACCACTCTCAGAGCCAGGAGACCTGCATTCTGACAGAGGCTCATTGTTTTGAGGTTTGTATTTAGTTTGGGTCCAGGGTGACCTCTGTTTTCAGCTCCTCAGACACTCATCACCTCCCTTCTCAGGAATGGCCTCAGAGATGAACCACAAGTTATGCCCACAGAAACACTGAATTTAGGCTCAGTGTCCATTTGCTTGGGAGACAAAAAGCCCACCCAGTTCTGTAATAGAGACTGAGACCAGATGAAACCCCACTTCACCTAAATCTGCAGTATACTTCAAATAATACATTTTTCCCCCCAGAAGGAACAAGGAACCTGCTCTTCAACAAAATGGAATCACCACTTACATTCTTGTGAGACAGGACAACATTGGCTTTTCTAGAATTTAACAGATCAAAAATCACTGAGAACATGATTCTCTTTCTTACCTGAGCTTGATGCTTCAAGCATTAGCTGCCATCACCAGCAGTACCATTGTTTTCACTTTGCGTTGCATTTTTATTGTATATTCTTGTAAACATATTTAAAAATAATGCTGGAGAGATTGAAACAGGCTAAATGTCCATGATGGATGGGTAAAGAAAATGTGGTATAAACAAACAATGGAGTAATATTCAGCCTTAAAAGAGGAGATCCTGTCATATGCTACAACATGGATGAACCTTGGTGAGGCTGTGCTAAGTGAAATGAATCAGTCACAGAAAGACAAATAGTGCATAATTCAATGCTGTATGTATCTAAAGTAGTTAAAGAGGGAGAAAGTAGAATGATGGTTGTCAGGGCCTAGGAGCAGGGGGAAAAGAGAAGTTGCTGTTCAGTGGGTATAGAGTTTCAGTCATGCAAGATGAAAAACTTCTAGAGATCCACTGTACAACAACGTGCGTATACTTAATATTGTGCTTTAAACTTCTTGTTTAGTAGGTAGATTTTGTGTTATGTATTATTTTATCACAATAAAAATTGTGGCATTTACATAAACATGTATTCATTTCACTTGAAAATCATAATAAAATATATTATTGTGCAACAAAAGAAACATAGATAAGCCTCTGTCTCTAAGGTATGGAGGTCATGCACCATTTTTAGGATACTTGAAGGTACCCTAGGTTTTGTTTTTAATTTATTTTTTTCAAAAGTAATTTAATTACAAAATGAAAGCAAGTAAATAATCACCTTAAAAATAATGTGAATATTTACAGTGTTTGGGCTTAATACTTCAAGCTCAGTGCAGTCTCCCTCCCTCTCTCTGGAAAATGAATGAAGAGGCACAGAATTTCATTTATGATTGCTGAATACATATGCAAAAGTACACATATAAACAAACTGCAGGGTGGCAGTAGAGATGATGAAATCAAATCCTCTAGATAACTATGATAGGCTAAAATATAGTCTTTAAAGAAGAGTCTCTGAGGTAATCGTATGATTTAATACTAAAAGAGAAGACTCTGTGTGGTGCTTGCATTTGCCTGTTGTTTCTATTTGCCTGTTGAAAGTAAGATCATTGATATTGTTGATGCCTCCTCCTTCCCCCGACTCCCCCACCATCACCCCATCAAGTTTTGAAGAGTTGTTAGAGTTACTACTAGTTACTAATGACAAAGAGTAGTTAATAGAAAAAGTAAAGAATGTATTTCCAAGAACAAACACTAGCCTGTCAGAAACATGGTCGAACATTGAGCTTTCACCACATCGCATTATTTAATAGAAAAAAATGTTGAAAATCCAGTCTCTGAGTACATAATCTATATGGAATGTAAAGGCAAATACAATTAAAAAATAAAAGGCTTAATTCTCACTGTTGAAAATAAGAGAAGACACAAGAGAAAACAGTTTTTATTTTTCAATAGGCACTAAAGCAGATTCTTATTTGTATCAGAAGCAATCGAGTAAGAGATTGCAAAGACAGAGAGAAGTCTCATCCTTTCGTGTAGCCAAGCAGACATGACCCATGACATATACATTCTCAAGATAAACAATAACTAGTCCTCAAATAAGAGGACTTGGTAGCACCATTTGTCACATGGAGTTCATCCTATATTCTCTTGGTCTTTGGGTGGCTATCTGTGTTTGCTAATTGGCTTAATCCAAAGGGAAATAAACTTCTCACTTTTCTATAACAGGAGATAGTTCTGCATCTTGGAGCAAAGCACTCACTGAAGTTAGGCTCTTACACACTTCCTCCCAGCCCCCACCAAAGAAACTGAGAGACTGGTGCATTATCTTCTTTGAAGATTACATTTCTAGGAGATAGTTCCCAGGTCCTTGAGAAAGACATTCTTGTATGTTAAAGTTAGCAAGAGGCTATTTAGCTTTTAAAAAGATATTCCCACATTTCAAATAGAATTTACGAGTTTTCCAAAGTAAATGCACTACCCTAGGTTTTAAATGTGAGCCCTAATCCGAGACTACTAGGAACTTTCATAGTAATAGTGGCATAGAGCTTTTACCAGGTATACAATTGTTAAGTGAGGCAGGCAAATTAAGAATTTGGCTCCTATCTTGGCATTTCAATGGGGGATTTAAAAAATTACTTAGGTATCTGGGTATGTCAACATACAAATGAGTATCTACATTCAAATTCAGGTGGGAAGAACTGTAGTAGAAATGATACATCCATCTAGTTCTTTTTTTTTTAATTTTTTTTAACATGTATTTATTTTTGAGACAGAGAGAGACAGAGCATGAACAGGTGAGGAGCAGAGAGAGAGGGAGACACAGGATCTGAAACAGGCTCCAGGCTCTGAGCTGTCAGCACAGAGCCCGACGCGGGGCTCGAACTCACGGACCATGAGATCATGACCTGAGCCGAAGTCGGACGCTTAACTGACCAAGCCACCCAGGTGCCCCCATCTAGTTCTTTATAATGTGCAACTCCAGTTATCTTCAAGCTACTGATGATAGACTCTTATTATGACCATGAACATTGCCACTGAATTATCAGATAAAGCCATGAAAGGTACTGAGTTCAACAAGATATAATTTAAAATCTAGAATGTTTGTATGTACAGTACCAAGATGGAATGGTAGGTATGCTGGATTCCACCAAATTTAAAGTCTAGGCAGAAGACCGAACTCTTGCCTAAGAAATGGCAAAATCTATATCAGAGATCAACCAAGTTTGGAGTTGCAGACTTCTTCATATGTTATGAATCTAGTGATCTCTTGGACTAAGGCTACTTCCTCTTGTAATTGTGGATTAATTGACATAGCAATTATAGATGGAGTTTAGAACATCCATTCATGCCTCCAGTAAGAATCCAGTCAAACCCTTCACCAAAACTCTCATTCTTACTATCCTCAAGGGTACTAGAGAGGCAACCACTGAAGTTATATAGTATGATATAATATTTTATATAGTTCCAAATACTATGCTTGGCCTACATCTTTAGTGGGAAAATCTTTAGTGGAAAATAGCTCCAGTTAACTAGATCAGGGGTTGGGGGGGGATTCTTTCCCTTTTAATTTCAGGTATCTTACTTTCAGTGTGATTCAGAGTATAAGAAAGTATAGAGTGTTTTAAAGTGTCAACTATTTAGAAGGTTCAAAACCATAGCATCAATATAATTTCATTAAGAAATTAAGAAATCCGTACTAGTTTAGTATTTTATAATTTTGTGATATTTAAGAATATGTAGCCTATTAGAATGCAGAATAAGTCCGGTTTTAAAATTTGATGGCTTGATAGCTCATTTCTTTTTAGCACTGAATAATATTCCATTGTCTGGACGTACTATACTTTATTCATTTACCAACTGAAGGGCATCTTGGTTGCCTTCAAGTTTTGGCAGTTATGAATAAACTACTATTAACATCCATTAACAGGTTTTTGTGTGGACATAAGTTTTCAACTCCTTTGGGTAAATGCCAAAGAGCTCAGTTGCTGGATAGTATCATAAGAGTATGTTTAGTTTTCTAAGAAACTGCCAAACTATCTTCCACAGTGACTGTTCCATTTTGCATTTCCACCAGCAGTGAATAAGAGTTCCTGCTGTTCCACATTCTCGCCAGTGTTTGGTGGTGTCAGTGTTTTGGATTTGGGCTTGTCTAGTAGGTCTTTTGTCCATGTAAAAACTAAGGTTGTTTTCTTGTTGAGTTTTAAGAGTTCTTTGTACATTTTGGTAACAGTCCTTTAACAGATAGGTCTTATGCAAATACTTTCTCCCAATCTGTGGCTTGTCTTATTCTCCTGGAAGTGTATTTTTTTTCAATTTTTTGTTAATGTTTATTTGTTATTATTGAGAGACAGAGACAAAGCAGAGAGAGGGGGAAACACAGAATCTGAAGCAGGCCCCAAACTCTGAGCTGTCAGCACAGAGCCCTATGCTGGGCTCGAACCCACAAGCCATGAGATCATGACCTGAGCTGAAGTTGGATGCTTAACTGACGGATTCACTCAGGCACCCCTGGCAGTCTCTTTACAAAGTCGAAATTTTGAATTTTAATGAAGTCCAGTTTATCAGTTCCTTCTGTCATGCATCTTGCCTTTGGTTTTGTAAAGCTGCATTGCCATACCCATGTTTCTTGTATGTTATCTCCTAGGAGGTTTAATGTTTTGCACTTTACACTTAGGTCTGTGATTCATTTTGTGTAGATCCATTAATTTGTGTGGAGGGTGTAAGGTCTGTGTTTTGACTGATTGATTTTTGCATGTGGATGTCCAGTTGTTCTAGCACCATTTGTTGAAAACACTGCTCCTTTGCATTGCCTTTGCTTCTCTCTCTCTCTCTCTCTCTCTCTCTCTCTGTCACACACACATATACATATATAATGGTTGACTATATTTGTGTAGGTCTATTTCTGAACTCTTTATTTGGTTCCATGATCTACTTATCTGTTTTTTCATCAACATCATAGTGTCTTGGTTACTGTAGCTTTATAGTAAGTCTTGAAGTCTAGTAGTGTCAGTCCTTCATCTTTGTACTTTTTCATCACTATTGTGTTGCCTGTATTTGGTCTTCTGACTCTCTATAAAAACTTTAGAGTTAATTTGTCAATATCCACATAATGAACTTACTGGAATTTTTATTAGGATTACATTGAATCTTAGATCAAGTTGAGAACTGACATCTTGACAGTATTGAATCTTTTTATCCATGAAGGTAGAAAATCTCTCCACTTATTTAGTTCTTCTTTGACTTCATTCATCAAAATTTTGTTGTTTTTCTCATATAGATCTTGTACATTTTTTGTTAGATTTACACCTAAATATTTCATCCGGGGGTGCTAGTATAAATGGTATTTGTTTTTCGTCACAAATTCTACTTATTCATTGCTGATGTACTGAATTTTGAGTTTTGTATATTAACGTTGTATCCTGTGACCTTGCTATAATCACTTATTAGTCCTAGGAGTATGTTTTGGCTGAATTCTCAGGGTTCAAGCTCTGCATTGGGCTCTCTGCTGTCAGCACAGAGCACACTTAGGATCCTCTGTCCTCCTCTCTCTCTGCCTCTCCCCTGCTGGTGCTTTCCCTTTCTCTCTTTCAAAGATAAACATTAAACAAAAAAAAAGGATTTGGAAAAGGGGAAATCTTTCCTTGTGCCTAATATAGTAGCAAATATTCAGGTTTCTCACTATTAAGTATGATGTTAGCTGTAGGTTTTTGTAGATATTCTTTATAAAGTTTAGGGAGTTTCACTCTTTCTACTGAGAGTTTTTATCATGAATGAATATTAGATGTTGTCAAATGCTTTTTCCACATCTCTTGATAAGATGGTGTGATATTTCTTTTTTAGTCTGTCAATGTCATGGATTACATTCATTAATTTTCAAATGTTGAGCCAGCCTTGGATGTCCAGGATAAACCCCACTTGGTTGTGGTATGTAATTCTTTTTTATATATATTTTGGGCTCAATTTGGAAATGTTTTGTTGAGAAATTTTGCATCTTTTTTCATGACAGATATTGGTCTGTAGATTTCTTGTAAATCTTTGCTTGTTTTTATTATTAGGATAATGCTGGGCTTCATAGAATGATTTGGGAAGTATTTCTTTTGCTTCTAACCTCTGGAAGATTGTAAGGAGTTGGTATAATTCCCTCCTTAAATGTTTGGTGGAATTCACCAGTGAACCTATCTGGGACTGATGCTTTCTGTTTTAAAAGGTTTTAAATTATTGAAGCAATGTCTTTAGTAGATGTAAGCCTGTTCAGATTATCAATTTCTTGTGGGAATTTTGGCATAGTGTGTATTTCAAGAAATGGATCCATTCTATCTAGCTTATCAAATTTGTGGGCATAGTATTGTTCATAATATTTATTTGTGATTTTTTCTTTGTGATTCTGTTAATGTCCATGGTCTCTAGAGTGATGTCTCCCCTTTAATTTCTGGTATTAGTAATTTGTGTCCTCACTTTTCTTTCTCTTAGCTTGGTTAGAGGCTTATCAATTTTACTGATCTTTCAAAGGCTGGTATACTGACAACAGATTTCCTCAACATTTTTTGGTCTGAGAATGTGTTTATTTTTTCTTCACTTTTGAAGGATAATTTCCCAGGATACAGAATTCTAGGTTGTTGGGTTTTTTCTTTCTCAATACTTTAAGTATTTTACTCCAGTTTTTCCTTGCTTTTGTATGCTGTCTGGGGATGTGTTTCTTTTCTTTGTTCCTCTGTAGATAAGGTGATTTTTCTCTCTTAATTCCTTTCGGAGTTTTTCTTTATCTTTGATTTTCTGTTTAAAAATTATATGCAAATGTATAGTTTTGTTTTATTTTTGTTTTCGGTGTTTATCTTACTGGTTGTCCTCTGAGCTTCTTGGATCTGTGGTTTGGTGTCTGATATTAGTTCAGGGAAATTTTTAGTCATTGTTTCAAATATGTCTTCTGTTATTTTCTCTCTTTCTTCTCCTTCTGGTATTGCCACTCTGCATATGTTATACCTTTTGTAGATATCTCACAGTTGTTGGATACTCTGTTCTTTTTTGTTTGTTTGTGGGTTTTTTTGTTGTTGTTTTTGGTTTTCAAGGACTCCATTGATATATCCTCTCACTTAGAGATTGTTTTCTCAAGCATATCTGGTTTACTAATCAGCCATTCTTTTTCATTACAGTGTATTTTATCTGTAATATTTCTTCTTGATTTTTCTTAGTATTTCCATCTTTTGTACTTACATTTCTCATCTGTTCTTGTATGTATCTACTTTATCCATTAGAGCCCTTAGCATATCAATCATAGTTATTTTAAATTCCTGGTCTGATAATTTTAAAATCATTGGGTTCTGATGCTTGCTCTGTCTCTACCAAATGGTATTTTGTTTTTGTTTTATGAAATGTCTTGTAATTTTTTTCTTGATAGCCAGATGTGATGTACAGGGTAAAACTAACTGTACACTGTAACTGGGTCACTTTGGAGTGTTTAAGTCTTATGCTTGTCTACATTGAGGCTCCAGCAATTTGTCAATCAACTATAGTTCAGGGTTTTCTGTCCCTACACTGGATCCAGAGGTGGTTTCTGCTTGTGAGTTTTTGCTCACTCTGGTAATCTGCAATTCACTGTAGTTGTGTGCCTTTCCACTTTTGGGGGTGGAGGTTTGCCCTGTGACACCCCTTCACTTGAATATCTAAAAAGAGTTACTGATTTTTCAGTCCCATTAGCTTTTTATTTGTTGTTACATGTGAACTGGAAACCGGAAGTATCACCAGTGAATTAAAAAAAAAATATTTTGAGGGGTGCCTTGGTGGCTCAGTCGGTTAAGCATCCTACTTTAGCTCAGGTCATGATATCATGGCTTGTGGGTTTGAGCCCTGTGTCAGACTCTGCTGACAACTCAGAGCCTGGAGCCTGCTTCAGATTCTGTGTCTCCCTCTCTCTCTGACCCTCCTCTGCTCACACTCTCTCTCTCTCAAAAATAAATAAACATTCAAAACAATTAAGGGGCTCCTGGTGGCTCAGTCAGTTAAGCATCCTACTTCAGCTCAGGTCATGATCTCATGGCTTGTGGGTTCGAGCCCTACATCAGACTCTGTGCTGACAGCTCAGAGCCTGGAACCTGCTTCGGATTTTGTATCTCCCTTTCTCTCTGCCCCTCCCCATCTTGTGCTCTGTCTCTCAAAAATAACATTAAAAAATTTTAAAAATATTTTGAAATAACTATAGACATGCAGGAAGTTGCAAAAAACATTAAAATCCTCTGTATTATTCACCCCATTTCCCCAAACACAGACATCTCACCAGTGAATTTTTATCAAAGTTAAAGAAAAAAAAATAATGGAAATCTTACATAAACCTCCAGAGAATGCTCCAGAGAATGGAGCAGAGTCATCACATCCCAACTTTGTTCATGAGGCCAGTATCATCTTTATACCAATATCTAATTTTTAAAAATGTTTTTCTAAACATTTATCCATTTTTGAGAGAGAGAGACAGAGTGCAAGTGGGGAGGGCAGAGAGAGAGGGAGACACAGAATCTGAAACAGGCTCCAGGCTCTGAGCTGTCAGCAGAGTCCCATGTGGGGCTTGAACTCCTGAACCACGAGATCATGACCTGAGCTGAAGTGGGACGCTTAACCAACTGAGCCACCCAGGCACCCCACCGATACCTGATTTTTAAAAAGTGCACATAGGAGAAACTATGAGCCAGCCTCTGATTCAAAAAACCCTCAACAAAATATTTAAACGAAATGATATCCAGTGATTTATCAAAATGAAACATATCATGACCAAGTTGGGTTCATATCAATATTACAAGGACCATTTAAGATTTTAAAATCAATGATTTTATTATTAACAAATACTAATCATATTAATTAACAGATAAAGGAATAAAATATGAGAAAAAATATATAAAAGAATCCACATTAGAAAAATCCATATATAGGGGCGCCTGGGTGGCGCAGTCGGTTAAGCGTCCGACTTCAGCCAGGTCACGATCTCGCGGTCCGTGAGTTTGAGCCCCGCGTCAGGCTCTGGGCTGATGGCTCGGAGCCTGGAGCCTGTTTCCGATTCTGTGTCTCCCTCTCTCTCTGCCCCTCCCCCGTTCATGCTCTGTCTCTCTCTGTCCCAAAAATAAATAAAAAAAAAAAAAAAAAAAAAAAAAAAAGAAAAATCCATATATAAAAGAAACCCCATATGTAATCCATACATAAAAGAAACTCCATATATATAAGAGATCTATATATAAAAGAAACTCTGAGTACATCAGGAATGAAAGGGAACTTCCTTAATCCAATAAAGTATAAGTCCAAAAAACCAACAGCACTAATGCCAGCCACATGAAATGTTGAAAGCCTGCCCTCTGAGATCAAGAACAGTGGAAAATCTTTTATTTTATATTCTAATAGTGCTATCTCAAGAAGAAATGTCTATTTAAGGGCAGTTGGGCACTTTCTCTTTATAGGAGATGCAAAAATCAATGGGCAGTATTCAGATGTAGGCCTGCCAACAGGAGTTTCCTATGAAGAAATCCATTGTCTTTTAAAGGAAAGGGTTTGACCAAAAAACGCAATGACCTAATCCAACTATTTTAAATGGCTTAATTGTATGTTTTGTTCTATTTGGATTGGACGGTAACTATGAAATTAAAGATGATGCATTTTGTTAATGTTGAAATCTGGCTGGACTATGATTAATGAGATGGCTCATATTCTAGTCACATTGATTGCCTTAATCATTGTCCATCTATTTTTTCATACATTAATTATAACATAAATTTGTGTATTTTTCAGTAGACTGT
>NW_026057578.1:32605439-32621748 GCF_023721935.1 Panthera uncia | reverse complement strand
AGATTTTCTTCCTACACACTAGTTCTACTTTTTTTTTTCATTATTCTGATTATAAGAATTCTGAATATTTTATGTTAACAAAAGTAATGATGACATTAAAGTTAAGGCTTCTCTAGAATACAGATTGTATCATTTATTTCTTTAGTTTAGAGGGGTGAAATCAAACTATTGGGTATTATAGACGGAGCTTCTCAAACTTTAACATGTATATGAATCACTTTTCTTTAAAATGTGAATTCTGGTTCAAGAGATCTATGGTGTGGGGCACCTGGGTGGCTCAGTTGGTTAAGCTTCCGGCTTCAGCTCAGGTCATGACCTCACAGTTTGTGAGTTTGAGCTCCGCGTCGGGCTCTGTGCTCACAGCTCAAAGCCTGGAGCCTACTTCGGATTCTGTGTCTCCCTCTCTCTCTGCCCCTCCTCTGCTCACGCTCTATCTCTCTCTCTCTCAAAATTAAATAATTTTTTTTAAAAAAGAGAGAGAGATCTAGGGTGAAGTCAGATATGCTGCATTTGTAATAAACAATCAGAGGATGCAGGTACTTTTAGGTGATAACATTTGGTTTTGTGAATAAGAGTCACCCGTGGACTAAGTATAAAATTTTAGCTGGGAATGAGATGAAACCCAGATTATAAGAGACCAGATAAATCTGGTGCAATTGATCTCTTTATAGTTGGGGACTGTAAACTCATGGTAAGAGAAAACTGCAAGGCAAGGTCTATGTATTGTCTGTCCATATATTTTAAGAGCCTGACACAGCGTACTGGCTTATTAAAAGTTTTCAATAAATTTTTGCTGAAATGAACTAAATAGAACATTAGGGTAGTAAAGTTTCCTTGGAGAAGTTTAATCCCATGATTTTTAATTTTGGGGGTCATATCTACCCTTGTAAAAATCTGTAGAAAGCATATGCTGAGAAGCACCAAATTTTTATCCAAATGAATGCATATGTGCACCTCCTAAAGTCCTTTCACAGGCCATCTAGGATTTTTAAACTTTTAATTTTTATACACACTGACACTGTTAATGAACAGAAATTTTAAATTCTTGACTAAAATCCCAGGGCTGATCATTGGCGGAACTTTTATTATCTCCTGAGTCTGTTAATTTCCAATGAGTTTCCCCCTCTTCTATTACACTGTACTTTTTTTCTAAAAGGAATACATTTTCCATTCCCAACAAAGAGGATGGACTCCATTGTGTAAAACTAAATGAGCTGACTACTGGGAGTTGTAATTTTGTCTTGGGTTTACTGGCCTGGGAATCTACAGTGTAAGCATGTGTTGTTCCCTAGGGGGAATTGCTTAAGTGCAACCAGGACCACCTGTTGCTAAATGCTTCCTTGAGCAGTTCTCAGTACCAAAGGGGATGTGAATGTTAATGTGAAGTTGTTTCCAGCCAAAGTAAGGTGAGGAGTTTACACTTTTATCCAGATGACTTTAGCATATAGATTTTTGCATCCTGAATTATCAAAAGAATTGGCACCATTCTCTCTCTCTCACTCCCAAGTGGGAGTTATACAGTTACAGAAGTTGCCTACAGGCCATAAAAAATGGACACTAGGTGTTGTGAACAAAGGGCATGTAACAATATTTTGAAAACACCTTCAGGTGTAGAATCTGACATAAATGGGCTTGCTGAGATTCAGTAATGACTGACCAGCAGCACTGAAAATAAAACAAAGTTAAAACTGAATACCCATGCAGATCCCAACAATAAGAGGCAACACAAGGAAGAACCTTAGGCAGTTTCTTGTGTATGACAGGAGGAGATAATGTTTCAGGATTTTTCCCAACAAAAATTTACAGGAAGAATATCTCTGGGAGTTGTTTTGGTTAACATGGGAGAGGCTAGATCACTGTGCTGACAATTTGGAACAAAAAAACAATGCTGTGGAGCCAAAGTGAATGTGAGACTATCTAGAAACAGAAAGCTTCCATGTTCCATGTTCCAACATTGCTTCCATATTGATCTCTTTATTGTCTTTTGAAAGGTAAGATCTGGTTCAGTACCACCAAGGCATATTGACATTCAACAATGTGTTGCTCTTTTATTAAAATGTTGATTTGATTCTTGCTCATTCATTTGAGAGCTTCTCAGTTTAGTCTATTGATTTGTTTAAGCTTTTCCTGCTAGTCTTGAACTGGGTCATCGGAATAACTCTTAACATTTAACTAGAGTCATTAAAAGTAAATAGACATTTGAGAATAGTGTAATTGGTTGTGAAGGCATTTCCAAGGTGGAGAGGCCAAAGGTGGCAAAGTCAGTCCGTGTGGGCATGCTGTCTTTGAGACTTGACTTACTCAGCAGTTCTCCAAAACGACTAAAGACTTCCTATAGCTTCAGGCACTAATTTGTCCAAAGACTGTTGTAAGACTTTGGCTAAAGAAAACCAGAAAGCCTATGAAAACATGGCTTACTAATAACACATCCCAGCTGTTCACTCCCTGTTAAAAAGTAGAGAATGACGTGTTTTGGAACAGCTTAAATACTCTGCTGGGTATGTTTTTAGGACTGTACCGAGTCTTAACAGCATGAGTCCTGTTCATTTTAATCGGGGTTGTGTAGTTTAAACTTGTCTCAGAATCTAGCTTTATGCTGTTGATATGTCATGTTCAGTCTATCACTAACTCAAGTAGGAAGATATCTTTATGCCGCCTGTTAGACTATATATTCTTTGAAGACAAGTTATTCATCTTTGTCTTACCTGGAGCAGTAATCCACAAATTTACACAATAATAGCATGTATAACACCCATAACACTTGTTAAACCACAGATCACTTGGATACCACCTAAGAGACTATGATTCTGTTGATCTGGAGTAGAACCTAAAAATCTGCATTTCTAATGAACTCCTTGCCAATTCTAGGGCTATACTGTGGGGAACACTGCTTTGGAGCCCTGGTCCAAAGCCCAATACAACTCAAAGGCCTGTATTTATATCAGAGATTTTATAACATAGCATTTACTATACTGCTCTTAAATTCATAGATAATATGAGCCTCCCACACACTTATTTTAAGTCAACATAATGCTCTAAATATGTTGTAAAAATAAATTGTAAAAGAAATTATGAGGAAAATAATTTATGATAAAGTAAGTATTCCAACGTGTAATTGTTTAGGCATACCTACATTGTAAGATATAATTAAATTGTCAGTCTTTACTCATTCAAGGGTCACCTTGAATGTCAGTTACAAATGCAGGTGTGTTGTGTTGCCATTCAACTGTGATGACTGGGGTTGCCTTCTGTGAGGTGATTCTCTAAAATCATAAACAATTCTTGATAAAGTGCCAAATAAAACAAAGGGCATATTCCTTCAATGTGTATGGTAGTTACAATTAAAACAGTGTAAAAAAGATATTTTGCATTTATATATAAAATGGAGTTAAGTTTTAGGCTTAGGTACGTATAAACACATTTTACATGCACATAAATGTCAGATGGGACCTGAGACACTTGTTTGCTGTGCAAGACTATCCAACACAGTGCAGGGCATCTACAATTGCAGGTCCCCACCGAGTAAATAGCACCCAAACACTGTGACAACCTCCAAATTCCTGTGGTGACTAAGAACACATCCAAAATAGAATATCAAATACGGTGCCTTGAAGATTGTAGGAAATTGATAATTTTTTAAAAATTAAAGAGAAATACTCTTCCATGCTGAATGGGCATTGGTTACCAGACATCCTTTTTTGAGATGTACTATGTCAAGTGACTGCTTTTTAAAAAATAAGAACCCAACAACAATGATCAGTTACATTTTTCTTTACCCTAGTTATTTTTACTTAAAATGAGTGTTAGACATCTTCATCACTGTGTATTTACATTATTATTTCAATCACCGTGTATATCAGCTGACAGAAAAGAGCAGCCTTTGGGTCATATTCGGCAACTGAGGTGGGAAAATGTCATGAATCCAATTGCATGCAGATGTGGTCTATACCTAGAATGACAGTGTGCCCTGCTTTGCCTTGGATGGTTCTGGTTTACACCTGTGGTTCTAGTGTAATTATAAATAATTACATCCATTCTCAAAAGTGTCTCTATTTGGACGATAAATTATACTGTCACCCTAGTTATACCTCACTAACAATTCCAGGTGCTAAAGAGCTTATATTTTTACCTTGTGTAACATAAGAAAAAGTTTCCAAATGCAAAAACTATGGCAAATTTTCTCTGCAGTAAAACAGGGCTGGACAATCCTTGGTGTTCTAAGACTTAGGTTCTGTGTCCTATATGAGAGTGATTTACTATAAACTGAGTAGAATAGCATATTTTCATTACTAACTATCCTGAAGTACAACACTCAACAATTTCTTATGTTCTGTTTGTATTTCTATGACTTTCTTTTATTCTGACTGTAAATAGCAATATCTCATTCAAAACAATGAATGCATGACATCTTCTTCCTCTGAAATTTTATGGCTAACCTTAAATTCAGTAAGTGAAATGACGAGGGTACAGATTTTCTTTCTTCAAAAACTTTGAGAATGGCAATCCATATCCAAACCGTATAATTTTACTTAATCTTGGAAGGAAACTAGGATCCTAATCTGCCCATTTAGTGGCATCAGTCTTGTGCCTTTGTTTCTGGGGTGAGCTTGGGAACCCACAAATCTCCTAAGTGCAACCTTCCTCTGATTGCTTGGATCCTATAACTGAATTTCTGCCTTGGTTTCCTGAATCTGCTCCTACTGTTCCTATTAAATCTCAGCCTCTTTGGTGAGAGCTTAAATACTCTATACTTTCTTTTCTCCTTTCCTCTTGGATACAGTCCTTATTCTTATCCTCATTCCCCCTCGTTCTCCAAACCCCAATTTCTGGCAGAGTCTACTGTCTTATTCTAGATAGTTATCCCAGTAACAGTAGCTGTGAGTAAAAAAAAATGACAAACAGAAGCAAATGCCCTAGGTTCAAATAAATTTATTTAATTGTGATCTTGAGTCAGCTCTTTTCTCTTAACGTAATTTTTCTCAAAGTAACCCACAGATAGTTCTTACTCCCTAATATGAGAATGAAATGATACAATATTTGAAAATGCCAGAATTCAGTGGTGTGCAGTAGAGCAGATTCTGGAACATAGATTCTATATAAGAGTAACAGGAGCCATATCCTCTCTGACAGAGGTAAGAACTGAATCTGAGTCCCAATCTACATACATCCTTTGGAACCTGGGAGTCGTGGCATTTAAGAATTGGTTTGGCTTTTCAGTTATCATATATCATCAAGATGGAGGAGTCTAATAGGTATTTACAATTTTTGGAGATGAAGTGAAATAGTATAAGAAGTCTCTCACTCTGTATATCCATAAAGAGATATAGGGAAGAAAAAAAAAGCTAGTTAATACCCTTAGATTGTTACACCCTATATTTCATTAAAACTCAGATCTCCTAAATTGTGGGGAGGGAACCTTGGATGACAAAGTAAGCATGGGAAGCATGGAACAAAGTCATCTTCTTTCCAGACAGCAGCCTGCTCCTGCTTCCTCCTTTGGACATAGTTAATGTTGCATATTTGTGGCACATAGCAAGTGCTCATCAAGAGCAGAAATATTAATATCAGTACTAGCAGTTTGTTCATTAATGGTAAGTCAATTCTCTAGGTTTGTCTTTTAGGGTAATCTTTACTATAGAGCAGGAGCTGAGAAAGAGTTTTATAGCACTACTAAAATAAATTATGTCTTCAGTATACAAGCACTAAGTCCAACACCTCCTCTAGATCATTGCTGAACAATAGAAATTTTGGCAGTGATGAAAATGTTGCATATCTGTACTCTCCAATATGGTAGCCACTAGTCACATGGGGCTACTGAGCATTTGAAATGTGGCTAATGTGGCTGAGGACCTAAATTTTAAATTTTAATTAAATTTTATTTTAAATAGTCCCATATTGCTAGTGACTATGAAATTGAATACCATAGTAGTAGAGGGGTCATCTTGAGTAGCAGATACTTGTTAACAATATCCATCCCCACTTCCCTGCATATTTATTAGGTTTCATAGTGTACTTTTATATAATCCTTTCCTTGTTTTTTCCCCTTCAAAGCTGCCACAGTAATTCATTTTAACCGGGTTTTTCCTACATAAAATTTAGTGGAGTGATTAGCAGCACAAAATGGAATTTACCTTTGATCCTTTATAGCAGTTGCAAGAAAATTAGTCCCCTTTGTAGAAACAATCCCAACTGATGACCTATTTGCACTAGTCTTCCATTGGTCATTTCAATGAGAACTGTGGATTCTTGATACACTGGCACACCAAAAGGATGAAAACACTGTGTCCAGGGGCCTGCTGCCAGGGTTATGTGCAGGTCACTGTGACCCAGCCAAAAAGCTACAGATACCATGGTGTATAACCTGGATCCTGATTGAAGATAGCTTAAAAAATTAGCTAGTCTTTTTATAATAGAGACTTTTCGGGGGCTCAGTAACAAATGTTTATGTTTTATGAGCCATACAAATAACAAATTGATTTCTTTAACTTTGACAAAGACATTCCTTTGCTAAACCAATGAAAACCTCATGCTCTGCTGGAAAAGACCTAATCAGTGAGCAATGGATGATACCACCAACATTCTGGAAACACTGATCCTCCAGAAGGTCCTACCAATGATAAATAATCCTAGTATACAAATAAATCCCATTTAAAGCCCTTTGCTAAAAATCAAGAATAGCTTATTTGTTTAAAGAACAAGGTAGTTCTAGTGTAGTCAAAATGATTTCTTAATTTATCTACTTATTTTGATAGTTATTTGTTTTTTCTCTCTAAATCTTTTACATGATACCTTATTATAACATGAAATATTATAATGTTTATGTAGGGAAAAGCCACTGAATCAATACTTTTATTTAATTGAATGCAAACTGGTTAAGGACTTCAGAGGAAAGGGTAATGAAAATGAGATATAAAATATTTCAGATAAAATAAAGTAAAATAAAATAAACTACAGAACCCTTATTCCTAAACAAAACTTACAACTGGGTTAACATTGTTTATTCTATATTCCCTTTGGTTTCCTACAAAATAATCAACTATATTAAAATATCAAGGAGATTTCTTTTAAAAATGAGAATAACTGGGGTGGGGGGGGGGTTCCTGGGTGGCTCAGTTGGTTAAGTGACCAACTTCAGCTCAGGTTATGATCTCGCGGTTTGTGAGTTTGAGCCCCGTGTCGGGCTCTGTGCTGACAACTCAGAGCCTGGAGCCTGCTTTGGATTCTGTCTCTGTCTCTCTCTCTCTCTGCCCCTCCCCTGCTCATGCTCCGTCTCTGTCTCTCAGAAATAATTAATGTTAAACATTTTTTTTTAAATGAGAGTAACTGGGATCTGTATGACAGTATTTAGTAACTATTTCAGCTACTGTCTCTACCTCTGTGCTAAGAGAACCTGAAAGTCAGTTGCATGTTATGAGACACGTAGCAATTACATTTCAGTCACCAGGCTGGATAATTTTCAAACTTTGAGTTCACTGTATAGATTAGATTATTATTCAGCAAATATTTACTTGTTCACCCATTTCAGTGGAAGAACGTACTGCCCCACTCCATTGACTTTGGGCTTGACTGGCTATATTCAGTGGAATGTGTGTGAAAGTACTGTTGTGCCAGTTCCGAGTCTGAGTGTTCAGAAACTTTTCATATTTCTACTTGTGACCTCCACCTTCAGAAAAAAACATGTGTCAGGTTGCCAGAATGAGGTATGCTGAAGACACCTGCACCCAACCTACAGAGTGAAACACAGCCCCCCAGCAGAGCCCAGATCTGCTGAGCCACACTGGGCCTGCCATTCTGTGAATGTGAGGATATGTTTATTGTTGTATGCCACCCAGATTGTTTGGTTGGTGTTTCTTATGGCAACAGCTGTCTGCTACATTCAGGGTAAGTCACTTTTTAAAGAAATAATGCCTTTCTGTAGTCTATGCCCTGCTCTAGCATCTGTGTTCTTCACAATTACCCTCGCCTACATGTGATCTCCTCTTCTAAAGTCGCTAGAAAATAGCAAAGGATTGTCTAGCTGCTTGCAACTCAAAATACAGCCATGATCTGGCACTTTTACCATCACCTTGGTGCTTGCTCCAAATGCAAATCCTCAGGCCCCACTCCAAACCAACGGAATCATTACCCCTGGGTACCAGAGAAGCCCAGAAATGTGCATTTTAACAAGTTTTCCAGGTAATCCTCCACATACATTAAGGTGATCATCACTTGCCCAGGACTGTTTTGGTTTTAGCACTGAAAGTCATTCTTTCTGAGAAACTCTTTGGAAGGGTGGTCACTCCAGGAAAATCAATGTAGTACTGTACAGTGATGAGTCTTTTCAGATGGAAGGGATCAAGGATCTGTAAGCTCCTCACCAATGCTTTGTGTCTAAAGCATAAATGAATGAAGTTTTAAGATTCTTATGTGACTAGCCTTTGCATCAAGCATGGGAATAGAAGCTAGAGACACAGTGGGGTTAAACAAGAGGCAAGAAAAAGAACACTAAACGTGTATTTCTAAGACTTGACAGTGCCACATAACAGGTCTAATTTTTCTAAGATGACTTCCACCCTTCTTCACAGACAGAATGAGGTCCCTTTTGTCCCAATTTCCTTAGACAGCTGTATAGTAAACTTAATCATGTTCTATTGAACACTGGGCATGTAATTCCCTGTGCAGGTTAAGCTGTGGTGCCTTGTGATTTCAGAATTCTCTGTCCTAGTCAACTTCTCTTAGCCTGAATTGGAGCCCATCAGTCTGTGGGGCTCAGAGCAACCTAACCATCTTTGGATAGAATCCATCCAAGAGTTCACCCAGTGCCCTGAAGTCCTGCACATGTGCAGGAGCCACAGGAAGCCCTTGGATCAAAGAGCTGAGAGAGCCTCGACGGGGCTGCAGGAACATCGTGTAATTTACCCAAACCATCTGCGAGTGACATAAATACCAGCCGCTCAGAACACCTGCACCAGATGACTCAGCACCAAGTTGGGAAGCCAGCAGGGGGTTGAAATAAAAGAAAACAAAAACTTCAGTGACTGGAGCAAAACAAATCATCACATTTTGGCACCAGCTGTACTGGAAAGAAAAAAAAAATGAAAGAAAGAAAATGAGTTGGCAATTTTTAGTCAACTTCCAGTCAGAGGGGTCTGCCAGCTGGATGTGTCAAAGTTTGTGTTGGGGGTGGGGCTGAGGGAGGGGGTTTTTAAAAAAAAAAAACTAAGAAATACTAAATCCCAGAGACCTACAACAATATTTTCAAGGCCTGGGTTTCTAGATAAAGAGCTGCTGCTGCTGAATTTAAGACACAATATGTTGACTCTGACCTAGAAGGAATGGAGAAAGAGGAACCCTGTTGATAGAGAAGAAGGAATGAGCAGGTGTGGACTTCGGGCATGCCATGGCCTAGCAAGCAAGCCCAAGAAGTCCTGATGGGCCACTTTCTCTCAACTATGAAGGCATCCATTTATTTAGACACAGTCTAAATAACTCTCAGAAAACCTCCCTGGCAGCTTTAGTCACCATGAAGAAGGCCAGCCATGCAATTTCAAGGGATGAATATACCTTCAGCAGGAAAAGAAAAACCTGATTGCCTGTGAGCTCTTCTAATGAGGCAGTTTCTGGAATTTCAATTACTCTGGGGTGTCTACTGTTTACAGCATTAACCTTGTATTTTCTTTGGTAGAGAAGAGAGATGTGATGAATGGCGGGCACACCACTTTCCGCCTCATCCACCAGATGAATGGCCACAGATATTCTTGGCATCCAAAGTGGTCCAGGTGGTCCCTCTGGCCTGATTTCCTTGGCCAGTTTTCCTTTCTCATCTGGGAATTTTGACCCTCTTGCTTTCCAACTAATTGTATCATATTATCTCCTTTTTGTTCAAGACTGTCTTCTCAGCATAAGGTTGCAAAATCTCAGGCTGTTGAGATAGAAAGTCTCAATTAACCTCTAACCTTGTTTCAGTGCCCGTGGCTTGGGTTATTCCTTACACCTAATGGTGAGCCCATTAATAAGTTGTGCAAAAACAAAACAAAACAAAACAAAACAAAACAAAACTGTTTTGACCAGGCTGTAATTGCTGCTAAGTGACACTTAACAATGGCTCCCTTGTACCACTGCAAAATGGACAGTGTGGGCCACTCAGGCACATTGCTAAATCCTGGGCAGTGAGATTTATTTGTGATAAGGGCCTCCCTGTATCTCTTTAAGCGCTTCGTCCAACAACTCCCTTGATTGAAGGGTGGTCATTTTTTGGATTGCCAGAACTGACAACATGGCACAAAGCATGAAGGACAACTCCCACAGAGGACTACGAAAGCCTTCCTCCCCTCCTGCTGCAAATATAATTAGTTTATGTTAGCTGGAAAAGGTCAGAGGTTGTCAAAGGGTAGCACAGTCTTTGTTTTTAGGCAAGATAGTGGAATAATTGCTTGATGCTCAGATCTGCAGGTGCTGTAAGGAGCTCATTTGGGCTTGGCAGCCTGCAGGGAAAGCTCATTTCCTCTGGAAAACCACGGAATTCCTTGTGACAGAGTCTATTTGCCGTGACAGGAGTGATTATCCATTCATGCCCTCAGGACAATACCTGCCACACTCTGCCTTCACCTTACTCCCATTTTCACACACTCCAGGCATTGAGCCCCCTTCCTCTCTTTTCTTATGAGAACAGTGGGAACATGAGCAGGCAGACCAACCTGGCAGATTTCATGTGAGAGAATGTCCTGGGTATATTAGGACTACAGGAAGGTGGGGGGAAAGCTCATGCAGCAGTTTATTCAAGGAAAAAAAAAAAGAAAGAAAGAAATCAAAAGAAAAAAAATAAGGGAAAGAGATATTCTATCATAAGGCACTGAGTTAAATGTCACAGTTGGTTTTAAGTGGGAGAATAAAGAGGTAAGGAGAAGAGTCTTTAAATAGAGGGCTTGCTTAAAAATGGACCCCATTTCTCCCAAGCTTATCGCTTTCATTTTGTTTTTCTTACTTGTCTCAAAAAATAGTAACAGATTGTAATGAGATACTTAATTAACTTGGATTACAAAATCTTCAAAAACCAAGGAAGGCTCTCTGTATTTACTCTCCAGTGGACTCACGTTTGCTGTGAGGAAGTCCTTTTGCAGTAAATCTGGGGATATTTTACATATAGGATAAGATGATGCTTTCAGTCTTCTGTTGAGGAGGCAAAGGAAAGTGACTCAGATTCTCCTGCACCTGCTAGTTGTGTGAATTTGGTACCACAAGTCATTCAGCTGCTTTGTTTGTTACACAGTTAAGTTTCTCCAACTATATAATGAGGGTAATAATGCCTTATTACATTTCTTGCCCAACTGATCCTAGGTTCAAAAGTGTGTTTTAGGGTTTCCTTTCCTACTCCAACATACCACTTAATTGTGATAAATTTAATGTGGATTTTGCTTTCAGTATTTTTCAAATCTTTGTTGCTGGTGGCCTAGGCTAAAGTCATCTCCATGGTGGAAAATCTAGACTCTGGAGGTTCTTGTTGAACCTTTCACTGAGAAATTGGAGGCTTGTATTTAATATCTAGTGTGCCTGCCTCTTGAACAGTCCACCTAACAAGACTTGTTTTGTTTCTTTTCTACTTTCCAGCTCTTTGCTTTTACCTGGCATTTCTGTAAAGGTCCTGAAATTATTTGCTAGCCTGCCATACCTTTGGTCTCTGCATAAATTATTCAGATTTGGAATGTGGATTAAAGCAGAATTTTACACATATATAAATGAGATAATGAGATCAATACTGAGGGCAGCACCTGAATTAACTACATCTTGACAGTAATACAGTTCACATGACTAATTTAGACAGGTTTGTAGCTTTGTGGTGGCACTTAAAAAAAATAAAGAACACAAGACTTTGATGTTTTAGGAGGCTGTGCCTTTAATGTGTTTTGACACCTGTTTTGGGGGGTATGCACAAGCAATATGCCTGGAGAAATACTAGCTATGGAGAGTGAGTCAGAAATCTAATTAACTGTGATGAAAAGGGTTTTGAGCCTCTTTATCTTCAATAAGTTAAAATCCTTATATCTAGAGAAAAGTTTTCAAAAATTAAGAAAGGAAAAAAAAAGAACTAAATAAAGAAGGAAGTAAACAAGGGAGGAAGGGAAGAAGGAAAAAAGGTAATAAAAGGAAGGGAGGAATTGATGGGTTATATTCAATTACCAACAAAAATAAATGTTAATATACTAGAACTCCAGAAAGAGACAGTGAGGATTTATGAATGAATACATTAACAAAAACAAATCAATGAACAAAGAATAAAAACTATTGATTATGGTCTAATTTCTGCCCAGCTTCTATCAGACTCTATAGGGTTGTAAAACAAAACCCTTCCTTAATCCTTCATGTCTGACTGGATATACTCTTTTATGAGGTAACATTCAAGAGTGTAGATACAGAAGAAGAAACGATGGAAGCTAACAGTGAGAAACTTAAGGTCTTGGGTGGGAAAAAAGGCTGGAATAATCACTTGCACAGTCAGGAAGACAAGACCTGAGACTCAGAGGAAGGCTAGGATGCAGGACGTGGATTGGCAGGGAGAGGATGCAGAAGGGCATGGGGAAGGGAAGGGTAAGGCCATGTAGTGGTATATGAATTGCATCAACAGCCCCTCGTTTACTCTATCCTGAATCCGTGCCCTTTGCCCTATAATGTGTAATGTCCTCCCACTTTGGGAAGAGTGTTCTGCTGTATACCAATTCTTACTTTGGCCACAACTGTTAGCAAACATGGCATCAACAGAGGCTGTAAAAATATACTAAACCTCCAGAAAAGTCCTTAAATGTCTCTTCTACATTCCTCCTCTATCTCTGCCATAAGAAAGATGCTCAGATTAGCCTGCTAGAGGATAAGACATGCAAGGCACAGCAGAATTGTCCTAGTATTTCCAGTCAGATTCCTTCTAGACAAACTAACAGTTGGTGTATCCCTGTCATAGGAGAGAGCCTATCTAAGATCAGCAGAGCACTCTAGCTCATCCACAGCACACTGCAGGCACAAGAATGAACCCATCCAAGACTACAACAATCCTGCCACCCAGCCTAAAACTATGATATAAAGATCCTTACATTTTAAGCAAATAAATTTTGAGGTGATTTGCTATACAGCATTACTATGGCAATAAGGAACCGATACATAGGTCATGCTTTAAATCGTGTGTTAATTAACATAGGCTCTAATTCTATTCTTTATGCTGTAGGTATTTGGAAATTGTCTTTTGTAGAGGAGTGAGCATTAGTATGAAAAAAAGTTCAATGAATTATGTTTGTTTACACAAGAGTAACAGAATTGAGAAAAACATCATCATCAATTCATTCATAACTAAAACAGTGTTCTTGAAATAGCTGGAAACTAAGGAAAAATATTGCACTCACTTGAATTCTCTCAACTAAGCAACAACATTTTATGAAATTTAAAAAGACATCTAAAGTATTGAAAATTTACTCTGGTACTGCACATTTTTTTAGAAAGGCAATCCATGTTTATTCTTTTTTAAAAATTTAATTAACTTAAAATATATGATTTTTGAATATAATAGAAAACATACCACCAAGATTATGGAAGAAAAGATTACCAATAATTTTTAAGATTGCCCCTCAGTGATCCTCCCCACATATAACCTCATCTGCCTTTGCCTCTCCTCAAAAATGACCATCAACCTGTACTTTGTGTTCATCCACACTTTTTCTTTAAGATTTTTAGGCTTAGGACTCTCAAATATTTAGGACAAACTATGATCTCTTTTATCTGCAATACCTTATTTCTAACCATATACAATTCCATACATGTAGATGTCACGCTCGGTAGCCTGCTGTCACCTCAAAAATAACATGTCTAAAAACAGATTTACCACTGCCCCCAAAAAACAACTTCCTTTCCAAAATGTTTGAGGTCTGCCAATGCCCACACCCTGTCCCACAAACCAATGCCAAAGTGGTCATGAGGTTGAACAAGAGAGGAAGCATAGACAGGTTGGCACAAATCCTTCACCACTGCAGAAAAACACTTTGATCCACATATGGCCAGTGGGTCACTAGCAACATCTTGAAATCATAAAGTTACATATAATTACAAAATTATAGACAGTCCTCATATTTTCCCACTCACCTGACTGAATAAAGACTTGGAAGCAACCAAGATGTCCTTCAGTAGATGAATGTTTAAATAAACTGTGGTACATCCAGACAATGGAATATTATTCAGCACTAAAAAGTAATGAGCTATCAAATCATGAGAAGACATGGAGGAAACTTAAATGCATATTACTAAGTGAAAGAAGCCAGTATGAGAAGTCTACAATACTGTATGGTCTCAGCTGTATGGCATTCAAAACTGTGGAGACAGTAAAAAGATCAGTGGATGCCAAGGTGGGTGGGGAGACAGTGAATAGGAGAAGCACAAAAGACTTTTAGGGCAGTGAAAATATTCTGTATGATATTGTAATCATGAATATATGTCATTATATTTTTTCGAGGCTCATAGAGGAAATCCTAACGTCAATTTTGGACTTCGGGTAATAATGATGTGACAATGTAAGTTCAGTAACTGTTCACTAATTGTAACGAATGTACCACTCTGGTGCAGGATATTGATAATGGGGAAGCTATGCATATACAGAGCTGGGGAGTATATGGGAAATCCCTGTACCTTCCTCTCAATTTTGCTGTGAACCTAAAACTGCTCTAAAAAATATACACTCTAGGGGCACCTGAGTGGCTTAGTTGGTTAAGCATCCAACTTCGGCTCAGGTCATGATCTCACAGTTCATGAGTTCGAGTCCCGCATCAGGCTCTGGGCTGACAGCTCAGAGCCTGGAGCCCGCTTCGGATTCCGTGTCTCCCTCTGTCTGCCCCTCTGCTGCTTGCACTCTGTCTCTTGCATTGTCTCAAAAATAAATAACATTTAAAAATTTTTAAAAATATACAGTCTATTATTTGCAAAGGTTACTTAAGAAAAAGTAAAAACGTGCAATTATTTCATTATTTTTTACATTCTAGAAAATGTGTAACTAACTCATTCATCAATTGGATGACAGAGACCTACGGATAAATAAGACAGGAGACACCACTGCTTTCATGTAGCTTATCTTCTATTATAAGGGATGGATAATGAGCAAATAAACAAGATAATCTGAGAAAATGTTAAATTCTCAGAAAGTAATGAAATAGAATGATTTGACAGAGTTGGACTTGAGTATGGAGATGCTACTTGAAATAGGACAGCCAAGCAAGGCTATTTGAAAGGATCACGTTTAGACCAAAACTGAATGAGAAGTTGCCATATATAATTATAATGAAAAACCATGGCTGAAAGGGGCCAGAGGTAAAAAAGAGACAAAAACAAAACAAAACAAAACAAAAACAAAAAACTTGCATCAGCTTGTGAAGAACATGAGGTTTCCATAAAATTATAAATTCTATTTAAGGTCAGATTATGGAAATATGGGGTAACAGTGCTGCTGGCAGGGATGTGATGCCACCATGTCCCATTTTTTATGCTACTTTCTATGTTAAAACACCTCAAGTCTGGCTTGTAAAAAGGTTATTTATTTCATAAATATGCAGAGCAGTACTAAGCCATGTAAACTCTCTTGTCTGATTCTCTGTGATGAACTAAGGTACATTTAAATAAAAATAAGTGGTGTATCTACAATAGCTTTTTATTTATAATTACTTTTGGTTTATAAGTTTTAGAGACCAAAGAGAAACTGCCTAAATTATAAAATGGGAAAATTAGTCCTGTAACTGAAAAGTACAGGAATAGAGTTGATTTAGGGATGGATGGATCCAGGAGCTCAGCTGAGAATATCAGAGCTCAGTGTCTTGCCATCTTTCAGCTCAGTGCTCCTCTGCCATGGCTTACCTCTTAGGGAGATTTCCCCTGCCTACCAGCTTCTCATCCAGTGGCTTGAGAACTTCCATCTCCCAAGACTTACAAGAGTGGCTCTGGATTGGGTTTCACCAGTATTTAACTTTTGACTACTACTGCCAAGTCATATGTCCATCCTTGAATGTCTTCACTGTGACCAAAGTAATGGAATACACAGGGTTGGCTAAGAGTAGAGAAGGGGCTTTTCCCACAAAAAATCAAATTCAGTTACAAGACTGTGGTGAAATCTGTTCTGGGCAGGCACAAATAACAGATGCCTGTGATGGCAATAGTTCTCAAATTGTTGGCTGCACATCAGCAGTGTCGGGACTACCTGTTAGAAATGCAAAGTCTTAGGCTCTAACCTATGGTTGCTGAGTCAGAAACTCTGGGGACCCAGTCTTAGGCTCTAACCTATGGTTGCTGAGTCAGAAACTCTGGGGACCCA